>NC_088242.1:98799908-98994908 GCF_036934945.1 Oncorhynchus masou masou
ATTTATCCTAGTAGGGTTTATCCTCTGTGGTGTCCCAGTGGGTTTATCCTCTGTGGTGTCCTAGTGGGTGTATCCTCTGTGGTGCCCCAGTGGGTTTATCCTCTGTGGTGTCCTAGTGGGTTTATCCTAGTGGGTTTATCCTAGTGGGTTTATCCTCTGTGGTGTCCTAGTAGATTTATCCTAGTGGGTTTATCCTAGTGGGTTTATCCTCTGTGGTGTCCTAGTGGGTGTATCCTCTGTGGTGCCCCAGTGGGTTTATCCTCTGTGGTGTCCTAGTGGGTTTATGCCAGTGGGCTTATCCTAGTGGGTTTATCCTCCGTGGTGTCCTAGTAGATTTATCCTAGTGGGTTTATCCTAGTGGGTTTATCCTCTGTGGTGTCCTAGTGGGTTTATCCTCTGTGGTGTCCCAGTGGGTTTATCCTCTGTGGTGTCCCAGTGGGTTTATCCTAGTGGGTTTATCCTCTGTGGTGTCCCAGTGGGTTTATCCTCTGTGGTGTCCCAGTGGGTTTATCCTCTGTGGTGTCCCAGTGGGTTTATCCTCTGTGGTGTCCCAGTGGGTTTATCCTCTGTGGTGTCCCAGTGGGTTTATCCTAGTGGGCTTATCCTCTGTGGTGTCCTAGTGGGTTTATCCTAGTGGGTTTATCCTCTGTGGTGTCTCAATGGGTTTATCCTAGTGGGTTTATCCACTGTGGTGTCCTAGTGGGTATACCCTAGTGGGCTTTTCCTCTGTAGTGTCCCAGTGGGTTTATCCTAGTGGATTTACCCTCTGTGGTGTCCTAGTGGGTTTATCCTCTGCTGTGACCCATTGGGTTTATCCTCTGTGGTGTCCCAGTGGGTTTATCTTAGTGGGTGTATCCTCTGTAGTGTCCCAGTGGGTGTATCCTCTGTGGTGTCCCAGTGGGTTTATCCTCTGTGGTGTCCCTTAGTGGGTTTATCTGTGGTGTCCCAGTGGGTGTATCCTCTGTGGTGTCCCAGTGGGTTTATCCTCTGTGGTGTCCCAGTGGGTTTATCCTCTGTGGTGTCCCAGTGGGTTTATCCTCTGTGGTGTCCCAGTGGGTTTATCCTCTGTGGTGTCCCAGTGGGTTTATCTTAGTGGGTGTATCCTCTGTGGTGTCCCAGTGGGTTTATCCTCTGTGGTGTCCCAGTGGGTTTATCCTCTGTGGTGTCCCAGTGGGTTTATCTTAGTGGGTGTATCCTCTGTGGTGTCCCAGTGGGTTTATCCTCTGTGGTGTCCCAGTGGGTTTATCCTCTGTGGTGTCCCAGTGGGTTTATCCTCTGTGGTGTCCCAGTGGGTTTATCCTCTGTGGTGTCCCAGTGGGTTTATCCTCTGTGGTGTCCCAGTGGGTTTATCCTCTGTGGTGTCCCAGTGGGTTTATCCTCTGTGGTGTCCCAGTGGGTTTATCCTCTGTGGTGTCCCAGTGGGTTTATCCTCCAGTGGGTTTATCTTGGTAGTGGGTGTATCCTCTGTGGTGTCCCAGTGGGTTTATCCTCTGTGGTGTCCCAGTGGGTTTATCCTCTGTGGTGTCCCAGTGGGTTTATCTTAGTGGGTTTATCCCCTGTGGTGTCCCAGTGGGTTTATCCTCTGTGGTGTCCCAGTGGGTGTATCCTCTGTGGTGTCCCAGTGGGTTTATCCTCTGTGGTGTCCCAGTGGGTTTATCCTCTGTGGTGTCCCAGTGGGTTTATCTTAGTGGGTGTATCCTCTGTGGTGTCCCAGTGGGTTTATCTTAGTGGGTTTATCCTCTGTGGTGTCCCAGTGGGTTTATCCTCTGTGGTGTCCCAGTGGGTGTATCCTCTGTGGTGTCCCAGTGGGTTTATCCTCTGTGGTGTCCCAGTGGGTTTATCCTCTGTGGTGTCCCAGTGGGTTTATCCTCTGTGGTGTCCCAGTGGGTTTATACTCTGTGGTGTCCCAGTGGGTGTATCCTCTGTGGTGTCCCAGTGGGTTTATCCTCTGTGGTGTCCCAGTGGGTTTATCCTCTGTGGTGTCCCAGTGGGTTTATACTCTGTGGTGTCCCAGTGGGTGTATCCTCTGTGGTGTCCCAGTGGGTTTATCCTCTGTGGTGTCCCAGTGGGTGTATCCTCTGTGTTGTCCCAGTGGGTTTATACTCTGTGGTGTCCCAGTGGGTTTATCCTCTGTGGTGTCCCAGTGGGTTTATCCTCTGTGGTGTCCCAGTGGGTTTATCTTAGTGGGTTCATCCTCTGTGGTGTCCCAGTGGGTTTATCCTCTGTGGTGTCCCAGTGGGTTTATCTTAGTGGGTTTATCCTCTGTGGTGTCCCAGTGGGTTTATCCTCTGTGGTGTCCCAGTGGGTTTATCTTAGTGGGTTTATCCTCTGTGGTGTCCCAGTGGGTGTATCCTCTGTGGTGTCCCAGTGGGTTTATCCTCTGTGGTGTCCCAGTGGGTTTATCTTAGTGGGTTTATCCTCTGTGGTGTCCCAGTGGGTTTATCCTCTGTGGTGTCCTAGTGGGTTTATCCTCTGTGGTGTCCTAGTGGGTGTATCCTCTGTGGTGCCCTAGTGGGTTTATCCTCTGTGGTGTCCCAGTGGGTTTATCCTCTGTGGTGTCCCAGTGGGTGGGTTATCCTCTGTGGTGTCCCAGTGGGTTTATCCTCTGTGGTGTCCTAGTGGGTTTATCCTCTGTGGTGTCCCAGTGGGTTTATCCTCTGTGGTGTCCCAGTGGGTTTATCCTCTGTGGTGTCCCAGTGGGTTTATCCTCTGTGGTGTCCCAGTGGGTTTATCTTAGTGGGTTTATCCTCTGTGGTGTCCTAGTGGGTTTATCCTCTGTTGTGTCCTAGTGGGTGTATCCTCTGTGGTGTCCCAGTGGGTGTATCCTCTCTGGTGTCCCAGTGGGTGTATCCTCTGTGGTGTCCCAGTGGGTTTATCCTCTGTGGTGTCCCAGTGGGTTTATCCTAGTGGGTTTATCCTCTGTGGTGTCCCAGTGGGTTTATCCTCTGTGGTGTCCCAGTGGGTTATCCTCTGTGGTGTCCCAGTGGGTGTATCCTCTGTGGTGTCCCAGTGGGTTTATCCTCTGTGGTGTCCCAGTGGGTTTATCCTCTGTGGTGTCCCAGTGAGTTATCCTCTGTGGTGTCCCAGTGGGTTTATACTCTGTGGTGTCCCAGTGGGTTTATCCCTGTGGTGTCCTAGTGGGTTTATCCTCTGTGGTGTCCCAGTGGGTTTATCCTCTGTGGTGTTCCAGTGGGTTTATCCTCTGTGGTGTCCTAGTGGGTTTATCCTCTGTGGTGTCCCAGTGGGTGTATCCTCTGTGGTGTCCCAGTGGGTTTATCCTCTGTGGTGTCCCAGTGGGTTTATCCTCTGTGGTGTCCCAGTGGGTGTATCCTCTGTGGTGTCCCAGTGGGTGTATCCTCTGTGGTGTCCCAGTGGGTTTATCCTCTGTGGTGTCCCAGTGGGTTTATCCTCTGTGGTGTCCCAGTGGGTGTATCCTCTGTGGTGTCCCAGTGGGTTTATCCTCTGTGGTGTCCCAGTGGGTTTATCCTCTGTGGTGTCCCAGTGGGTTTATCCTCTGTGGTGTCCCAGTGGGTTTATCCTCTGTGGTGTCCCAGTGGGTGTATCCTCTGTGGTGTCCCAGTGGGTTTATCCTCTGTGGTGTCCCAGTGGGTTTATCCTCTGTGGTGTCCTAGTGGGTTTATCCTCTGTGGTGTCCCAGTGGGTTTATCCTCTGTGGTTTCCCAGTGGGTTTATCCTCTGTGGTGTCCTAGTGGGTTTATCCTCTGGTAGAGTATACTCCAGCCAGGTCAGGCTTACTTATTTCAGATTTGTTTCTGTCAACTCAACCAAGTTAACCCAGATATGATACTTTTTTAGGGTACAAGTGCAACCACATTGATTTGAGATTTTGAAGAGTCTGTTCATGGGTAGTTAAATTAGAGCTTATTGGGCTTATCAACTTTTGTAATTTTGTAAACTCAGCCCGTCTGTCCAACAAAGATTACATCCTTGTGACAGTTATACCTGAAGCAGATGACAAGAAACAAAACACCAAATTGGTGGTGAATTTAATGGAAAATTTGACCGTTTGAAACAAGAATTGGTCGAGGCACCTCTGTAGTTACAGGCCTTAATTACCTCCAGCTACGTGCTGTTATTACAGTGTAACTATGAGTTGTACAATACTTGTTACGCTTTAAATACACATGTAATGCACATGTGACACATGGAAAAAAATAAAATAAAATCCCCTGCCACGTTCCCGACCGCCCCAGGGCTCATCCCCGACCCTAAACACGCATGCACACGCACACGCGCACGCACACACACACACACATACACACACACACCCCCAAGCTGACAATGAACAAATCTGTCGTTCTGCCCCTGAACAGGCAGTAAACCCACTGTTCCTAGACCAGTCAACCCACTGTTCCTAGACCAGTTAACCCACTGTTCCTAGACCAGTAAACCCACTGTTCCTAGACCAGTCAACCCACTGTTCCTAGACCAGTTAACCCACTGTTCCTAGACCAGTAAACCCACTGTTCCTAGACCAGTCAACCCACTGTTCCGAGACCGTCATTGAAAATAAGAATTTGTTCTTAAACTGACTAGTTAAATAAAGGTAAAAAGAACTTAACTAGGAACAGTGGGTTAACTGGTCTAGGAACAGTGGGTTTACTGCCTGTTCAGGGGCAGAACGACAGATTTGTACCTTGTCAGCTCGGGGATTTGAACTATCAACCTTCCAGTTACTAGTCCAACGCTCTCTAACCACTAGGCTACCCTGCCGCCCCAAATTTGTTCTTAACGGACTTGCCTAGTTAAATATAGGTCAAATAAATTAAAATTGACCAATCAATTCTTCGACTAGTATGACTTTTCATATAATAAGTTATCGGTATTAAAACAACGCTTTAATGGCACAAATGTTCACTGAGCCAAGTAAAGCCAGTGTTTAGACGGAGTCATCATTTGATTTTATGTTGACAGTATTTTGCCATGAGCATATAGTCACAATCAAAAGAAAATGCAAGGTTTTAACAGGCTTATGGTTTGTGATGGATGATTTGTGAGGGTCTTCAGATGTGAGTCACGTGACTAGTTGGTGGAAAAGCTTTGATAATGTTTACTATACTTTTCTGCACTGGTCCACGTAACATCCCAAATGGAACCCTATTCTCTATGGGGCCTCTGGTCAAAAGTAGTGCACTAAATAGGGAATAAGGGTGCCTTTTGGGATGTCGCCCATTACAGGATTTGATACCATGCAGAAGGAAAAACCACACCGTCCAGAAAAACTAGTTTCAACCTGAACAGGAAAACAGTACTGTAAATCCACTGTTTAATATCAGTAGGATTATTTAATCCCTGTGTCATGCTGTGGAATCCACATACACAAAGCTGTCAAATATACACTATATCCACATACACAAAGCTGTCAAATGTTTGTCTCTTTTCAGTTATCCTCCATTGCTTGTAGGCTATTGTGGAAAACTCTAGAACCATCTGCAGAGAAAACCATATACATAAAGCTGTAAAATGCTCATTGCGTCTCAGTGTGTTTATTGTCCTTAATAGCTTGTAGCTTGTTGTTGTAGAAAAAAAATTGAAGATATATACAGAAAAAAGTAAAAATTTATTTAAAAAAAATATAAAAAAAATAATAATGTCTTACTGAAACACTGCCTCATCAAATCATCAAATATTGTTTCGTGAGCAATTACTTTCATTTTTCAAACGGTGCAGATTTGAGTAAATTAACCTGGGTCAAGTATTCTATATACAGTGAAATAATTGTGAACATTTCATATTTACAAAGTTTATAGGAAAGTGCATGCTTGATTTAATACACCATAAACTCGACAGACCTGCATGTTGTTTTGTCTGTGTGAACTGAACTGAAATATCACTGGATAACTCAACAGTATTTTGTAATGCTTCAAAACAATGGATTGCAAACATCACTACAGTCCCATAAACCCTATAAACGAGCTCCACCTTTATAATGAGAAAATCTGACAAACAAATCTGGTTCCCACTGAAAGTGGTTGTACGGGATACGGTTTATTTTACATTTGGCCTTCAGCCTCTTTATTGGTTGCCGACGGCAGCGTAGATTTTCCCATGAATGGTGACACAACGTCTGTCAGGTGTAGAAGGCAGTGTGACAAAAGGCACGTTGAATCACGGCGTGGGAAAACACCCTCCTACGTCTCAGCGATCGAGGTGTGTATCCCAAACGGCACCCTATCCACCTGCATAGTGCACTACTTTAGACCAAGACTGGCACCATATCCACCTGCATAGTGCACTACTTTAGACCAGGACTGGCAGCCTATCCACCTGCATAGTGCACTACTTTAGACCAGGACTGGCACCCTATCCACCTGCATAGTGCCCTACTTTAGACCAGGACTGGCACCCTATCCACCTGCATAGTGCACTACTTTAGACCAGGACTGGCACCCTATCCACCTGCATAGTGCACTACTTTTGAACACTCTTTGTAGTGCACTATACAGGGAATAGGGTTTCATTTAGGAGTCAGAATATCCCATAATGATAAATCAAGGAGCCAGTCCTCCTTGTCACTGCAGAGTGGAGAAGATCCCCCCCCCCTTCCAAGTCTGTCAAATGAAAACCTCCTGGGTTTCTTACAAATAAATGTGACTCATTTAATGACCCGTTTTTAGTGCATATGTACTGTAAGATGGTAAGAAAGTTGACTGAAGGCCAGAAGTATTGGTTCCACTGATTATGTCGGGTTGTCTCAGTGATAGTCATTAAACATTATGGGTAACCTTTATTGTCATTAAACATTAGGGGTAACCTTTATTGTCATTAAACATTATGGGTAACCTTTATTGTCATTAAACATTAGGGGTAACTTTTATTGTCATTAAACATTATGGGTAACTTTTATTGTCATTAAACATTAGGGGTAACCTTTATTGTCATTAAACATTAGGGGTAACCTTTATTGTCATTAAACATTAGGGGTAACCTTTATTGTCATTAAACATTAGGGGTAACCTTTATTGTCATTAAACATTAGGGGTAACCTTTATTGTCATTAAACATTAGGGGTAACCTTTATTGTCATTAAACATTAGGGGTAACCTTTATTGTCATTATAAACATTAGGGGTAAATTGTCATTAAACATTAGGGGTAACTTTTATTGTCATTAAACATTAGGGGTAACCTTTATTGTCATTAAACATTAGGGGTAACCTTTATTGTCATTAAACATTAGGGGTAACTTTTATTGTCATTAAACATTAGGGGTAACCTTTATTGTCATTAAACATTAGGGGTAACCTTTATTGTCATTAAACATTAGGGGTAACCTTTATTGTCATTAAACATTAGGGGTAACTTTTATTGTCATTAAACATTAGGGGTAACTTTTATTGTCATTAAACATTAGGGGTAACTTTTATTGTCATTAAACATTAGGAATAACGTTCATGGACATTAAACATTCGGGGTAATTTTTATTGTCATTAAACATTAGGAATAACGTTCACGGACATTAAACATTAGGGGTAACTTTTATTGTCATTAAAAGCTATGATCATGATGTGTAATCCCTGATTGATTTTGTAAACGTATTCAAACAGCAATATGGATAAATCACACCGATCAATCTGTTCGATCATTTTTTATTCATCCATTGTTGGATCAGTTTGGATTCTATTTAGTCGTCTCTTAAATTTGTATCGCCCCAGTACTTACTCTTCCCTGTTGTCACTCTGTAAGTGTTGTACTCTCAGGGACGTTATAAACAATGCCATAGTTGCTGGTCAGTTTAGTGCGCCCTGAGTGCCACCATAGAGCTGTGAATTATCACCTCTGAGTGACACCGTGGCGCTGCTGTCCTGGACACGGAAACACTGTACCGGGTTTCTGACCTCATCCGGAATTCCCCCACATTAGTCACCGACTGGAATACATATACCGTCACAAATGGGACCCTGTTCCCTATTTAGTGCACTACGTTTGACCAGAGCTCTGTATACGGTGTCGTTTAGGATGCAGACACAAGTGTGGGCCACATGACTCCAGTACCTAGAGAGACTGAGAGTGGCTGGCTGGCTGAGAGTGGCTGGCTGGCTGAGAGTGGCTGGCTGGCTGGCTGAGAGTGGCTGGCTGGCTGAGAGTGGCTGGCTGGCTGAGAGTGGCTGGCTGGCTGGCTGGCTGGCTGAGAGTGGCTGGCTGGCTGAGAGTGGCTGGCTGGCTGAGAGTGGCTGGCTGGCTGAGAGTGGCTGGCTGGCTGGCTGAGAGTGGCTGGCTGGCTGGCTGAGAGTGGCTGGCTGGCTGGCTGAGAGTGGCTGGCTGGCTGGCTGAGAGTGGCTGGCTGGCTGAGAGTGGTGGCTGGCTGGCTGAGAGTGGCTGGCTGGCTGGCTGAGAGTGGCTGGCTGGCTGGCTGAGAGTGGCTGGCTGGCTGGCTGAGTGGCTGGCTGGCTGGCTGAGAGTGGCTGGCTGGCTGGCTGAGATTGGCTGGCTGGCTGGCTGAGAGTGGCTGGCTGGCTGGCTGAGAGTGGCTGGCTGGCTGAGAGTGGCTGGCTGGCTGGCTGAGAGTGGCTGGCTGGCTGAGAGTGGCTGGCTGGCTGGCTGAGAGTGGCTGGCTGGCTGAGAGTGGCTGGCTGGCTGGCTGAGAGTGGCTGGCTGGCTGGCTGAGAGTGGCTGGCTGGCTGGCTGAGTGGCTGGCTGGCTGGCTGAGAGTGGCTGGCTGGCTGGCTGGCTGAGAGTGGCTGGCTGGCTGAGAGTGGCTGGCTGGCTGGCTGAGAGTGGCTGGCTGGCTGGCTGAGAGTGGCTGGCTGGCTGGCTGAGAGTGGCTGGCTGGCTGGCTGAGAGTGGCTGGCTGGCTGGCTGAGAGTGGCTGCTGGCTGGCTGAGAGTGGCTGGCTGGCTGGCTGAGAGTGGCTGCTGGCTGGCTGAGAGTGGCTGGCTGGCTGAGAGTGGCTGGCTGGCTGGCTGGCTGGCTGGCTGGAGAGTGGCTGGCTGGCTGGCTGAGAGTGGCTGGCTGGCTGGCTGAGAGTGGCTGGCTGGCTGGCTGAGAGTGGCTGGCTGGCTGAGAGTGGCTGGCTGGCTGGCTGAGAGTGGCTGCTGGCTGGCTGAGAGTGGCTGGCTGGCTGGCTGAGAGTGGCTGGCTGGCTGGCTGAGAGTGGCTGGCTGGCTGGCTGAGAGTGGCTGGCTGGCTGAGAGTGGCTGGCTGGCTGGCTGAGAGTGGCTGCTGGCTGGCTGGCTGGCTGAGAGTGGCTGGCTGGCTGGCTGAGAGTGGCTGGCTGGCTGGCTGAGAGTGGCTGGCTGGCTGGCTGAGAGTGGCTGGCTGGCTGGCTGAGAGTGGCTGGCTGGCTGGCTGAGAGAGGCTGGCTGGCTGGCTGAGAGTGGCTGGCTGGCTGGCTGAGAGTGGCTGGCTGGCTGGCTGAGAGTGGCTGGCTGGCTGGCTGAGAGTGGCTGGCTGGCTGGCTGAGAGTGGCTGGCTGGCTGAGAGTGGCTGGCTGGCTGAGAGTGGCTGGCTGGCTGGCTGAGAGTGGCTGGCTGGCTGAGAGTGGCTGGCTGGCTGAGAGTGGCTGGCTGGCTGGCTGAGAGTGGCTGGCTGGCTGGCTGAGAGTGGCTGGCTGGCTGGCTGAGAGTGGCTGGCTGGCTGGCTGAGAGTGGCTGGCTGGCTGGCTGAGAGTGGCTGGCTGGCTGGCTAAGAGTGGCTGGCTGGCTGGCTGAGAGTGGCTGGCTGGCTGAGTGTGGCTGGCTGGCTGAGAGTGGCTGGCTGGCTGAGAGTGGCTGGCTGGCTGAGAGTGGCTGCTGGCTGGCTGAGAGTGGCTGGCTGGCTGGCTGAGAGTGGCTGGCTGGCTGGCTGAGAGTGGCTGGCTGGCTGAGAGTGGCTGGCTGGCTGAGAGTGGCTGGCTGGCTGAGAGTGGCTGGCTGGCTGGCTGAGAGTGGCTGGCTGGCTGGCTGAGAGTGGCTGGCTGGCTGGCTGAGAGTGGCTGGCTGGCTGGCTGAGAGTGGCTGGCTGGCTGGCTGAGAGTGGCTGGCTGGCTGGCTGAGAGTGGCTGGCTGGCTGAGAGTGGCTGGCTGGCTGGCTGAGAGTGGCTGGCTGGCTGGCTGAGAGTGGCTGGCTGGCTGAGAGTGGCTGCTGGCTGGCTGAGAGTGGCTGGCTGGCTGGCTGAGAGTGGCTGGCTGGCTGAGAGTGGCTGGCTGGCTGGCTGAGAGTGGCTGCTGGCTGGCTGAGAGTGGCTGGCTGGCTGGCTGAGAGTGGCTGGCTGGCTGGCTGGCTGGCTGAGAGTGGCTGGCTGGCTGGCTGAGAGTGGCTGCTGGCTGGCTGAGATTGGCTGGCTGGATGGCTGAGAGTGGCCGGCTGGCTGAGAGTGGCTGGCTGGCTGGCTGAGAGTGGCTGGCTGGCTGGCTGAGAGTGGCTGGCTGGCTGGCTGAGAGTGGCTGGCTGGCTGGCTGGCTGAGAGTGGCTGGCTGGCTGGCTGAGAGTGGCTGGCTGGCTGGCTGAGAGTGGCTGGCTGGCTGGCTGAGAGTGGCTGGCTGGCTGAGAGTGGCTGGCTGGCTGAGAGTGGCTGGCTGGCTGGCTGGCTGAGAGTGGCTGCTGGCTGGCTGAGAGTGGCTGGCTGGCTGGCTGGCTGGCTGAGAGTGGCTGGCTGGCTGGCTGAGAGTGGCTGGCTGGCTGGTTGAGAGTGGCTGCTGGCTGGCTGAGAGTGGCTGGCTGGCTGGCTGTGAGTGGCTGGCTGGCTGGCTGAGAGTGGCTGGCTGGCTGGCTGAGAGTGGCTGGCTGACTGGTGAGAGTGGCTGGCTGGCTGGCTGAGAGTGGCTGGCTGGCTGGCTGAGAGTGGCTGGCTGGCTGGCTGAGAGTGGCTGGCTGGCATGGCTTAGAGTGGCTGGCTGGCTGAGAGTGGCTGGCTGGCAGAGAGTGGCTGCTGGCTGGCTGAGAGTGGCTGGCTGGCTGGCTGAGAGTGGCTGGCTGGCTGGCTGAGAGTGGCTGGCTGGCTGGCTGAGAGTGGCTGGTTGGCTGGCTGAGAGTGGCTGGCTGGCTGGCTGAGAGTGGCTGGCTGGCTGGCTGAGAGTGGCTGCTGGCTGGCTGAGAGTGGCTGGCTGGCTGGCTGAGAGTGGCTGCTGGCTGGCTGAGAGTGGCTGGCTGGCTGGCTGAGAGTGGCTGGCTGGCTGGCTGAGAGTGGCTGCTGGCTGGCTGAGAGTGGCTGGCTGGCTGGCTGAGAGTGGCTGGCTGGCTGGCTGGCTGAGAGTGGCTGGCTGGCTGGCTGAGAGTGGCTGGCTGGCTGGCTGAGAGTGGCTGCTGGCTGGCTGAGATTGGCTGGCTGGATGGCTGAGAGTGGCCGGCTGGCTGAGAGTGGCTGCTGGCTGGCTGAGATTGGCTGGCTGGCTGGCTGAGAGTGGCTGGCTGGCTGAGAGCGGCTGGCGGGCTGGCTGAGAGTGGCTGGCTGGCTGAGAGTGGCTGGCTGGCTGAGAGTGGCTGGCTGGCTGAGAGTGGCTGAATGGATGGCTGAGAGTGGCTGAATGGATGGCTGAGAGTGGCTGGCTGGCTGGAGTGGCTGGCTGGCTGGCTGGCTGGCTGGCTGAGAGTGGCTGGCTGGCTGGCTGAGAGTGGCTGGCTGGCTGAGAGTGGCTGGCTGACTGGCTGAGAGTGGCTGGCTGGCTGAGAGTGGCTGGCTGGCTGGCTGAGAGTGGCTGGCTGGCTGAGAGTTGCTGGCTGGCTGAGAGTGTCTGGCTGACTGAGAGTGGCTGGCTGACTGAGAGTGGCTGGCTGACTGAGAGTGGCTGGCTGGCTGAGTGTGGCTGGCTGGCTGGCTGAGAGTGGCTGGCTGGCTGAGAGTGGCTGGCTGGCTGGCTGAGAGTGGCTGGCTGGCTGAGAGTTGCTGGCTGGCTGAGAGTGGCTGGCTGACTGAGAGTGGCTGGCTGACTGAGAGTGGCTGGCTGGCTGAGAGTGGCTGGCTGGCTGAGAGTGGCTGGCTGGCTGGCTGAGAGTGGCTGGCTGGCTGAGAGTGGCTGGCTGGCTGGCTGAGAGTGGCTGGCTGGCTGAGAGTGGCTGGCTGGCTGAGAGTGGCTGGCTGGCTGAGAGTGGCTGGCTGGCTGGCTGAGAGTGGCTGGCTGAGAGTGGCTGGCTGACTGAGAGTGGCTGGCTGGCTGAGAGTGGCTGGCTGGCTGAGAGTGGCTGGCTGGCTGGCTGAGAGTGGCTGGCTGAATGAGAGTGGCTGGCTGACTGAGAGTGGCTGGCTGGCTGGCTGAGAGTGGCTGGCTGACTGAGAGTGGCTGGCTGGCTGAGAGTGGCTGGCTGGCTGAGAGTGGCTGGCTGGCTGAGAGTGGCTGGCTGACTGAGAGTGGCTGGCTGACTGAGAGTGGCTGGCTGGCTGAGAGTGGCTGGCTGGCTGGCTGAGAGTGGCTGGCTGGCTGAGAGTGGCTGGCTGGCTGGCTGAGAGTGGCTGGCTGGCTGAGAGTGGCTGGCTGGCTGGCTGAGAGTGGCTGGCTGGCTGAGAGTGGCTGGCTGGCTGGCTGAGAGTGGCTGGCTGGCTGAGAGTGGCTGGCTGGCTGGCTGAGAGTGGCTGGCTGGCTGGCTGAGAGTGGCTGGCTGGCTGGCTGAGAGTGGCTGGCTGGCTGGCTGAGAGTGGCTGGCTGGCTGAGAGTGGCTGGCTGGCTGGCTGAGAGTGGCTGGCTGGCTGGCTGAGAGTGGCTGGCTGGCTGGCTGAGAGTGGCTGGCTGGCTGAGAGTGGCTGGCTGGCTGAGAGTGGCTGGCTGGCTGAGAGTGGCTGGCTGGCTGAGAGTGGTGGCTGGCTGGCTGAGAGTGGCTGGCTGGCTGGCTGAGAGTGGCTGGCTGGCTGAGAGTGGCTGGCTGCAGGCTGGCTGAGAGTGGCTGGCTGGCTGAGAGTGGCTGGCTGGCTGGCTGAGAGTGGCTGGCTGGCTGGCTGAGAGTGGCTGGCTGGCTGGCTGAGAGTGGCTGGCTGGCTGAGAGTGGCTGGCTGGCTGGCTGAGAGTGGCTGGCTGGCTGGCTGGCTGAGAGTGGCTGGCTGGCTGGCTGAGAGTGGCTGGCTGGCTGGCTGAGAGTGGCTGGCTGGCTGGCTGAGTGGCTGGCTGGCTGGCTGAGAGTGGCTGGCTGGCTGAGCTGGCTGGCTGGCTGGCTGAGAGTGGGCTGGCTGGCTGAGAGTGGCTGGCTGGCTGGAGTGGCTGGCTGGCTGGCTGAGAGTGGCTGGCTGGCTGGCTGAGAGTGGCTGGCTGGCTGAGAGTGGCTGGCTGGCTGGCTGAGAGTGGCTGGCTGGCTGGAGAGTGGCTGGCTGGCTGAGAGTGGCTGGCTGGCTGAGAGTGGCTGGCTGGCTGGCTGAGAGTGGCTGGCTGGCTGGCTGAGAGTGGCTGGCTGGCTGGCTGAGAGTGGTGGCTGGCTGGCTGAGAGTGGCTGGCTGGCTGGCTGAGAGTGGCTGGCTGGCTGGCTGAGTGGCTGGCTGGCTGGCTGAGAGTGGCTGGCTGGCTGAGTGTGGCTGGCTGGCTGAGAGTGGCTGGCTGGCTGAGAGTGGCTGGCTGGCTGAGAGTGGCTGCTGGCTGGCTGAGAGTGGCTGGCTGGCTGGCTGAGAGTGGCTGGCTGGCTGGCTGAGAGTGGCTGGCTGGCTGAGAGTGGCTGGCTGGCTGAGAGTGGCTGGCTGGCTGAGAGTGGCTGGCTGGCTGGCTGAGAGTGGCTGCTGGCTGGCTGAGAGTGGCTGGCTGGCTGAGAGTGGCTGGCTGGCTGGCTGAGAGTGGCTGGCTGGCTGGCTGAGAGTGGCTGGCTGGCTGGCTGAGAGTGGCTGGCTGGCTGGCTGAGAGTGGCTGGCTGGCTGAGAGTGGCTGGCTGGCTGGCTGAGAGTGGCTGCTGGCTGGCTGAGAGTGGCTGGCTGGCTGGCTGAGAGTGGCTGCTGGCTGGCTGAGAGTGGCTGGCTGGCTGGCTGAGAGTGGCTGGCTGGCTGAGAGTGGCTGGCTGGCTGGCTGAGAGTGGCTGCTGGCTGGCTGAGAGTGGCTGGCTGGCTGGCTGAGAGTGGCTGGCTGGCTGAGAGTGGCTGGCTGGCTGAGAGTGGCTGGCTGGCTGGCTGAGAGTGGCTGCTGGCTGGCTGAGATTGGCTGGCTGGATGGCTGAGAGTGGCCGGCTGGCTGAGAGTGGCTGGCTGGCTGGCTGAGAGTGGCTGGCTGGCTGGCTGAGAGTGGCTGGCTGGCTGAGAGTGGCTGGCTGGCTGGCTGAGAGTGGCTGGCTGGCTGGCTGAGAGTGGCTGGCTGGCTGGCTGAGAGTGGCTGGCTGGCTGGCTGAGAGTGGCTGGCTGGCTGAGAGTGGCTGGCTGGCTGGCTGAGAGTGGCTGGCTGGCTGAGAGTGGCTGCTGGCTGGCTGAGAGTGGCTGGCTGGCTGGCTGGCTGGCTGACTGAGTGGCTGGCTGGCTGGCTGAGAGTGGCTGGCTGGCTGGTTGAGAGTGGGCTGGCTGGCTGAGAGTGGCTGGCTGGCTGAGAGTGGCTGGCTGGCTGGCTGAGAGTGGCTGGCTGGCTGGCTGAGAGTGGCTGGCTGGCTGAGAGTGGCTGGCTGGCTGGCTGAGAGTGGCTGGCTGGCTGGCTGAGAGTGGCTGGCTGGCTGAGAGTGGCTGGCTGGCTGGCTTAGAGTGGCTGGCTGGCTGAGAGTGGCTGGCTGGCTGAGAGTGGGCTGGCTGGCTGAGAGTGGCTGGCTGGCTGAGAGTGGTGGCTGGCTGGCTGAGAGTGGCTGGCTGGCTGGCTGAGAGTGGCTGGCTGGCTGGCTGAGAGTGGCTGGCTGGCTGGCTGAGAGTGGCTGGCTGGCTGGCTGAGAGTGGGCTGGCTGGCTGAGAGTGGCTGGCTGGCTGAGAGTGGCTGGCTGGCTGAGAGTGGCTGGCTGGCTGAGAGTGGCTGGCTGGCTGGCTGAGAGTGGCTGCTGGCTGGCTGAGAGTGGCTGGCTGGCTGGCTGAGAGTGGCTGGCTGGCTGGCTGGCTGAGAGTGGCTGGCTGGCTGGCTGAGAGTGGCTGGCTGGCTGGCTGAGAGTGGCTGCTGGCTGGCTGAGAGTGGCTGGCTGGCTGGCTGAGAGTGGCTGGCTGGCTGAGAGTGGCTGCTGGCTGGCTGAGATTGGCTGGCTGGCTGGCTGAGAGTGGCTGGCTGGCTGAGAGCGGCTGGCTGGCTGGCTGAGAGTGGCTGGCTGGCTGAGAGTGGCTGGCTGGCTGAGAGTGGCTGGCTGGCTGAGAGTGGCTGAATGGATGGCTGAGAGTGGCTGAATGGATGGCTGAGAGTGGCTGGCTGGCTGAGAGTGGCTGGCTGGCTGAGAGTGGCTGGCTGGCTGAGAGTGGCTGGCTGGCTGGCTGAGAGTGGCTGGCTGGCTGAGAGTGGCTGGCTGACTGGCTGAGAGTGGCTGGCTGGCTGAGAGTGGCTGGCTGGCTGGCTGAGAGTGGCTGGCTGGCTGAGAGTTGCTGGCTGGCTGAGAGTGGTCTGGCTGCTGAGAGTGGCTGGCTGACTGAGAGTGGCTGGCTGACTGAGAGTGGCTGGCTGGCTGAGTGTGGCTGGCTGGCTGGCTGAGAGTGGCTGGCTGGCTGAGAGTGGCTGGCTGGCTGGCTGAGAGTGGCTGGCTGGCTGAGAGTTGCTGGCTGGCTGAGAGTGGCTGGCTGACTGAGAGTGGCTGGCTGAGAGTGGCTGGCTGACTGAGAGTGGCTGGCTGGCTGAGAGTGGCTGGCTGGCTGAGAGTGGCTGGCTGGCTGGCTGAGAGTGGCTGGCTGGCTGTGTGTGGCTGGCTGGCTGGCTGAGTGGCTGGCTGGCTGAGAGTGGCTGGCTGGCTGAGAGTGGCTGGCTGGCTGAGAGTGGCTGGCTGGCTGGCTGAGAGTGGCTGGCTGAGTGGCTGGCTGGAGTGGCTGGCTGGCTGAGAGTGGCTGGCTGGCTGAGAGTGGCTGGCTGGCTGGCTGAGAGTGGCTGGCGGTCTGAGAGTGGCTGGCTGACTGAGAGTGGCTGGCTGGCTGGCTGAGAGTGGCTGGCTGACTGAGAGTGGCTGGCTGGCTGAGAGTGGCTGGCTGGCTGAGAGTGGCTGGCTGGCTGAGAGTGGCTGGCTGACTGAGAGTGGCTGGCTGACTGAGAGTGGCTGGCTGGCTGAGAGTGGCTGGCTGGCTGGCTGAGAGTGGCTGGCTGGCTGAGAGTGGCTGGCTGGCTGGCTGAGAGTGGCTGGCTGGCTGAGAGTGGCTGGCTGGCTGGCTGAGAGTGGCTGGCTGGCTGAGAGTGGCTGGCTGGCTGGCTGAGAGTGGCTGGCTGGCTGAGAGTGGCTGGCTGGCTGGCTGAGAGTGGCTGGCTCTCTGAGAGTGGCTGGCTGGCTGACTGACAGTGGCAGGCTGAGAGTGGCGTGCTGGCTGAGAGTGGCTGGCTGGCTGGCTGGCTGAGAGTGGCTGGCTGACTGAGAGTGGCTGGCTGGCTGAGAGTGGCTGGCTGGCTGAGAGTGGCTGGCTGGCTGGCTGAGAGTGGCTGGCTGGCTGAGAGTGGCTGGCTGGCTGGCTGAGAGTGGCTGGCTGACTGAGAGTGGCTGGCTGGCTGAGAGTGGCTGGCTGGCTGAGAGTGGCTGGCTGGCTGAGAGTGGCTGGCTGGCTGGCTGAGAGTGGCTGGCTGACTGAGAGTGGCTGGCTGACTGAGAGTGGCTGGCTGGCTGAGAGTGGCTGGCTGGCTGAGAGTGGCTCGCTGGCTGAGAGTGGCTGGCTGGCTTGCTGAGAGTGGCTGGCTGGCTGAGAGTGGCTGGCTGGCTGAGAGTGGCTGGCTGGCTGAGAGTGGCTGGCTGGCTGGCTGAGAGTGGCTGGCTGACTGAGAGTGGCTGGCTGGCTGAGAGTGGCTCGCTGGCTGAGAGTGGCTGGCTGGCTGGCTGAGAGTGGCTGGCTGGCTGAGAGCGGCTGGCTGGCTGAGAGTGGCTGGCTGGCTGGCTGAGAGTGGCTGGCTGGCTGAGAGTGGCTGGCTGACTGGCTGAGAGTGGCTGCTGGCTGGCTGAGATTGGCTGGCTGGCTGGCTGAGAGTGGCTGGCTGGCTGAGAGCGGCTGGCAGGCTGGCTGAGAGTGGCTGGCTGTCTGAGAGTGGCTGGCTGGCTGAGAGTGGCTGGCTGGCTGAGAGTGGCTGGCTGGATGGCTGAGAGTGGATGGCTGGCTGAGAGTGGCTGGCTGGCTGAGAGTGGCTGGCTGGCTGAGATTGGCTGGCTGGATGGCTGAGAGTGGCTGGCTGGCTGAGAGTGGCTGGCTGGCTGAGAGTGGCTGGCTGGCTGGCTGAGAGTGGCTGGCTGGCTGAGAGTGGCTGGCTGACTGGCTGAGAGTGGCTGGCTGGCTGAGAGTGGCTGGCTGGCTGGCTGAGAGTGGCTGGCTGGCTGAGAGTTGCTGGCTGGCTGAGAGTGGCTGGCTGACTGAGAGTGGCTGGCTGGCTGAGAGTGGCTGGCTGGCTGAGTGTGGCTGGCTGACTGAGAGTGGCTGGCTGGCTGAGAGTGGCTGGCTGGCTGGCTGAGAGTGGCTGGCTGGCTGAGAGTTGCTGGCTGGCTGAGAGTGGCTGGCTGACTGAGAGTGGCTGGCTGACTGAGAGTGGCTGGCTGACTGAGAGTGGCTGGCTGACTGAGAGTGGCTGGCTGACTGAGAGTGGCTGGCTGGCTGAGAGTGGCTGGCTGGCTGAGAGTGGCTGGCTGGCTGGCTGAGAGTGGCTGGCTGGCTGAGAGTGGCTGGCTGGCTGGCTGAGAGTGGCTGGCTGGCTGAGAGTGGCTGGCTGGCTGAGAGTGGCTGGCTGGCTGGCTGAGAGTGGCTGGCTGAGAGTGGCTGGCTGACTGAGAGTGGCTGGCTGGCTGAGAGTGGCTGGCTGGCTGAGAGTGGCTGGCTGGCTGGCTGAGAGTGGCTGGCTGACTGAGAGTGGCTGGCTGGCTGGCTGAGAGTGGCTGGCTGGCTGAGAGTGGCTGGCTGGCTGAGAGTGGCTGGCTGGCTGAGAGTGGCTGGCTGGCTGGCTGAGAGTGGCTGGCTGACTGAGAGTGGCTGGCTGACTGAGAGTGGCTGGCTGGCTGAGAGTGGCTGGCTGGCTGGCTGAGAGTGGCTGGCTGGCTGAGAGTGGCTGGCTGGCTGGCTGAGAGTGGCTGGCTGGCTGAGAGTGGCTGGCTGGCTGGCTGTGAGTGGCTGGCTGGCTGAGAGTGGCTGGCTGGCTGAGAGTGGCTGGCTGGCTGAGAGTGGCTGGCTGGCTGGCTGAGAGTGGCTGGCTGGCTGAGAGTGGCTGGCTGGCTGACTGACAGTGGCTGGCTGAGAGTGGCGTGCTGGCTGAGAGTGGCTGGCTGGCTGGCTGGCTGAGAGTGGCTGGCTGGCTGAGAGTGGCTGGCTGGCTGAGAGTGGCTGGCTGACTGAGAGTGGCTGGCTGGCTGAGAGTGGCTGGCTGGCTGAGAGTGGCTGGCTGGCTGAGAGTGGCTGGCTGGCTGGCTGAGAGTGGCTGGCTGACTGAGAGTGGCTGGCTGACTGAGAGTGGCTGGCTGGCTGAGAGTGGCTGGCTGGCTGAGAGTGGCTGGCTGGCTGAGAGTGGCTGGCTGGCTTGCTGAGAGTGGCTGGCTGGCTGAGAGTGGCTGGCTGGCTGAGAGTGGCTGGCTGGCTGAGAGTGGCTGGCTGGCTGAGAGTGGCTGGCTGGCTGGCTGAGAGTGGCTGGCTGGCTGGCTGAGTGGCTGGCTGACTGGCTGAGAGTGGCTGGCTGGCTGAGAGTGGCTGGCTGGCTGAGAGTGGGCTGGCTGAGAGTGGCTGGCTGGCTGGCTGAGAGTGGCTGGCTGGCTGAGAGTGGCTGGCTGGCTGAGAGTGGCTGGCTGGCTGGCTGAGAGTGGCTGGCTGGCTGAGAGTGGCTGGCTGACTGGCTGAGAGTGGCTGGCTGGCTGAGAGTGGCTGGCTGGCTGAGAGTGGCTGGCTGGCTGAGAGTGGCTGGCTGGCTGGCTGAGAGTGGCTGGCTGGCTGAGAGTGGCTGGCTGACTGGCTGAGAGTGGCTGGCTGGCTGAGAGTGGCTGGCTGGCTGAGAGTGGCTGGCTGGCTGAGAGTGGCTGGCTGGCTGGCTGAGAGTGGCTGGCTGGCTGAGAGCGGCTGGCTGGCTGAGAGTGGCTGGCTGGCTGGCTGAGAGTGGCTGGCTGGCTGAGAGTGGCTGGCTGGCTGAGAGTGGCTGGCTGGCTGGCTGAGAGTGGCTGGCTGACTGAGAGTGGCTGGCTGACTGAGAGTGGCTGGCTGGCTGAGAGTGGCTGGCTGGCTGGCTGAGAGTGGCTGGCTGGCTGAGAGTGGCTGGCTGGCTGGCTGAGAGTGGCTGGCTGGCTGAGAGTGGCTGGCTGGCTGGCTGTGAGTGGCTGGCTGGCTGAGAGTGGCTGGCTGGCTGAGAGTGGCTGGCTGGCTGGCTGAGAGTGGCTGGCTGACTGAGAGTGGCTGGCTGGCTGAGAGTGGCTGGCTGGCTGAGAGTGGCTGGCTGGCTGGCTGAGAGTGGCTGGCTGACTGAGAGTGGCTGGCTGACTGAGAGTGGCTGGCTGGCTGAGAGTGGCTGGCTGGCTGGCTGAGAGTGGCTCGCTGGCTGAGAGTGGCTGGCTGGCTGGCTGAGAGTGGCTGGCTGGCTGAGAGTGGCTGGCTGGCTGGCTGTGAGTGGCTGGCTGGCTGAGAGTGGCTGGCTGGCTGAGAGTGGCTGGCTGGCTGGCTGAGAGTGGCTGGCTGGCTGAGAGTGGCTGGCTGGCTGACTGACAGTGGCTGGCTGAGAGTGGCGTGCTGGCTGAGAGTGGCTGGCTGGCTGGCTGGCTGAGAGTGGCTGGCTGGCTGAGAGTGGCTGGCTGGCTGAGAGTGGCTGGCTGACTGAGAGTGGCTGGCTGGCTGAGAGTGGCTGGCTGGCTGAGAGTGGCTGGCTGGCTGAGAGTGGCTGGCTGGCTGGCTGAGAGTGGCTGGCTGACTGAGAGTGGCTGGCTGACTGAGAGTGGCTGGCTGGCTGAGAGTGGCTGGCTGGCTGAGAGTGGCTCGCTGGCTGAGAGTGGCTGGCTGGCTTGCTGAGAGTGGCTGGCTGGCTGAGAGCGGCTGGCTGGCTGAGAGTGGCTGGCTGGCTGAGAGTGGCTGGCTGGCTGAGAGTGGCTGGCTGGCTGGCTGAGAGTGGCTGGCTGGCTGAGAGTGGCTGGCTGACTGGCTGAGAGTGGCTGGCTGGCTGAGAGTGGCTGGCTGGCTGAGAGTGGCTCGCTGGCTGAGAGTGGCTGGCTGGCTGGCTGAGAGTGGCTGGCTGGCTGAGAGTGGCTGGCTGGCTGAGAGTGGCTGGCTGGCTGGCTGAGAGTGGCTGGCTGGCTGAGAGTGGCTGGCTGCCTGGCTGAGAGTGGCTGGCTGGCTGAGAGTGGCTGGCTGGCTGGCTGAGAGTGGCTGGCTGACTGAGAGTGGCTGGCTGGCTGAGAGTGGCTGGCTGGTTGAGAGTGGCTGGCTGGCTGAGAGTGGCTGGCTGGCTGAGAGTGGCTGGCTGACTGAGAGTGGCTGGCTGACTGAGAGTGGCTGGCTGGCTGAGAGTGGCTGGCTGGCTGAGAGTGGCTGGCTGGCTGAGAGTGGCTGGCTGGCTGGCTGAGTGGCTGGCTGGCTGAGAGTGGCTGGCTGACTGAGAGTGGCTGGCTGACTGAGAGTGGCTGGCTGGCTGAGAGTGGCTGGCTGGCTGAGAGTGGCTGGCTGGCTGAGAGTGGCTGGCTGGCTGGCTGAGAGTGGCTGGCTGAGAGTGGCTGGCTGGCTGAGAGTGGCTGGCTGGCTGGCTGAGAGTGGCTGGCTGACTGAGAGTGGCTGGCTGGCTGGCTGAGAGTGGCTGGCTGGCTGAGAGTGGCTGGCTGACTGAGAGTGGCTGGCTGACTGAGAGTGGCTGGCTGACTGAGAGTGGCTGGCTGGCTGAGAGTGGCTGGCTGACTGAGAGTGGCTGGCTGGCTGGCTGAGAGTGGCTGGCTGATTGAGAGTGGCTGGCTGACTGAGAGTGGCTGGCTGGCTGACTGAGAGTGGCTGGCTGGCTGAGAGTGGCTGGCTGGCTGAGAGTGGCTGGCTGGCTGAGCTGAGGGCTGGCTGAGAGTGGCTGGCAGGCTGAGAGTGGCTGGCAGGCTGAGAGTGGCTGGCTGACTGAGAGTGGCTGGCTGGCTGAGAGTGGCTGGCTGGCTGGCTGAGAGTGGCTGGCTGGCTGAGAGTGGCTGGCTGGCTGAGAGTGGCTGGCTGGCTGGCTGAGAGTGGCTGGCTGGCTGGCTGAGAGTGGCTGGCTGGCTGAGAGTGGCTGGCTGACTGAGAGTGGCTGGCTGGCTGAGAGTGGCTGGCTGGCTGAGAGTGGCTGGCTGGCTGAGAGTGGCTGGCTGGCTGGCTGAGAGTGGCTGGCTGGCTGAGAGTGGCTGGCTGGCTGAGAGTGGCTGGCTGGCTGAGAGTGGCTGGCTGGCTGAGAGTGGCTGGCTGACTGAGAGTGGCTGGCTGGCTGGCTGAGAGTGGCTGGCTGGCTGAGAGTGGCTGGCTGGCTGGCTGAGAGTGGCTGGCTGACTGAGAGTGGCTGGCTGACTGAGAATGGCTGGCTGGCTGAGAGTGGCTGGCTGACTGAGAGTGGCTGGCTGGCTGGCTGAGAGTGGCTGGCTGGCTGAGAGTGGCTGGCTGACTGAGAGTGGCTGGCTGGCTGAGAGTGGCTGGCTGACTGAGAGTGGCTGGCTGACTGAGAGTGGCTGGCTGACTGAGAGTGGCTGGCTGGCTGAGAGTGGCTGGCTGGCTGAGAGTGGCTGGCTGGCTGAGAGTTGGCTGGCTGAGAGTGGCTGGCTGGCTGAGAGTGGTGGCTGGCTGGCTGAGAGTGGCTGGCTGGCTGAGAGTGGCTGGCTGGCTGAGAGTGGCTGGCTGGCTGAGAGTGGCTGGCTGGCTGAGAGTGGCTGGCTGGCTGAGAGTTGCGGGCTGGCTGAGAGTGGCTGGCAGGCTGAGAGTGGCTGGCTGGCTGAGAGCGGCTGGCTGGCTGAGAGTGGCTGGCTGGCTGAGAGTGGCTGGCTGGCTGAGAGTGGCTGGCTGACTGAGAGTGGCTGGCTGACTGAGAGTGGCTGGCTGGCTGGCTGAGAGTGGCTGGCTGGCTGGCTGAGAGTGGCTGGCTGGCTGGCTGAGAGTGGCTGGCTGGCTGAGAGTGGCTGGCTGGCTGAGAGTGGCTGGCTGGCTGAGTGTGGCTGGCTGGCTGAGAGTGGCTGGCTGGCTGGCTGAGAGTGGCTGGCTGGCTGGCTGAGAGTGGCTGTCTGGCTGGCTGAGAGTGGCTGGCTGGCTGGCTGAGAGTGGCTGTCTGGCTGGCTGAGAGTGGCTGGCTGGCTGGCTGAGAGTGGTGGCTGGCTGGCTGAGAGTGGCTGGCTGGCTGAGTGTGGCTGGCTGGCTGAGAGTGGCTGGCTGGCTGGCTGGCTGAGAGTGGCTGGCTGGCTGGCTGAGAGTGGCTGTCTGGCTGGCTGAGAGTGGCTGGCTGGCTGGCTGAGAGTGGCTGGCTGGCTGGCTGAGAGTGGCTGGCTGGCTGGCTGAGAGTGGCTGGCTGGCTGGCTGAGAGTGGCTGGCTGGCTGGCTGAGAGTGGCTGGCTGGCTGAGAGTGGCTGGCTGGCTGAGAGTGGCTGGCTGGCTGAGAGTGGCTGGCAGGCTGAGAGTGGCTGGCTGGCTGAGAGTGGCTGTCTGGCTGTATGGTGTATGTGACACTGTTCATACATTTCTACATAGCACTGCTGCTGGTGCTGTGGACACTCGGGCCCCTCTGGAGCTGGCCACGCTGGAGCCGGCCACGTCAGGGCCCCTCTGGAGCCGGCCACGTCAGGGCCCCTCTGGACCCGGCCACGTCAGGGCCCCTCTGGAGCCGGCCACGTCAGGGCCCCTGCTGGTGCTGGTCTCAGGGCCCCTGCTGGTGCTGGTCTCAGGGCCCCTGCTGGTGCTGGTCTCATCATCCCAGCTGCCCTGCTAACTGCTCCCTGGCATCCCATAAGTAAACGCTAGACAGCAATAGGTTGAATCCGCTGTACAACCAGGCTCAACTATAATGCATTCAGGAAGATGGACACATACACATGAATTAAGAGACCAAGCAGTCTGAACTTATACAAACAGACAGCATAGTGCGTTCCAAATGGCACTCCATTCCCAGTACAGTGCATTCCTTCTGACCAGAGACCTATGCAGCGTATAAGGGAAAGGATCCTATTGTGGATAAATCCATAGTCTCTATTGACATCTGATCATAGATGATTACAGGAGGCTTCTTGTTGGAGCAGATACCTCACTGTGTCCTCTGACCAATCACAGATCATTACAGGAGGCTTCTTGCTAGACCACATACCTCACTGTGTCCTCTGACCAATCACAGATCATTACAGGAGGCTTCTTGCTAGACCAGATACCTCACTGTGTCCTCAGACCAATCACAGATCATTACAGGAGGCTTCTTGCTGGACCAGCTACCTCACTGTGTCCTCTGACCAATCACAGATGATTACCGGAGGCTTATTGCTAGATAAGATCCTCACTGTGTACTCTAACCAATCACAGATGATTACAGGGGGCTTCTTGCTAGACCACATCCACACTGTGTCCTCTAACCAATCACAGAGTATGACAAGAGGCTTCTTGCTAGAACAGATACTCACTGTGTCCTCTGACAAATCACCGATGATTACAGGAGGCTCTTGCTAGACCGCATATCTCACGGTGTCCTCTGACCAATCACAGATGATTACAGAAGGCTTATTGCTGTGCCAAGATACGTCACTGTGTCCTCTAACCAATCACAGATGATTACAGATGGCTTATTGCTGTGCCAGATACCTCACTGTGTCCTCTGACTAATCACAGATGACTACAGGAGGCTTGTTGCTAGAGAAGATCAACACTGTGTCCTCTAAACAATCACAGATGATTACAGGAGACTTGTTGCTAGAGAAGATCCTCACTGTGTCCTCTAAACAATCACCGATGATTACAGGAGGCTCTTGCTAGACCACATATCTCACGGTGTCCTCTGACCAATCACAGATGATTACAGGAGGCTTCTGGCTAGACCAGTTCCTCACTGTGTCTTCTGACAAATCACAAATGATTACAGGAGGCTTCTTGCTACACCAAGTCCTCACTGTGTCCTCTAACCAGGGCCTTGTGGAGATAATCAGCAGAACGGAGCACGCCTTGGAGACAGATAGAGATAGAAGCACGTATTGGAGATGGAAGGAAACAGAGACTGCCTGACGTAGCTGCTAACACGTAAACACATACATTTCTTATGAGGTAATGGAGGTTTGGTGACTGTGTCCTGATGCCTGATGCCTGAGCGTTAAGGTAATTAATGATGGAAGGGTTTCATGTTGATGGAAGGGTTTCATGTTGATGTAAGGGGTTCATGTGTCATTGTAAATATCAGGTTTAATCACAGCTAGAGGTCAGTTCGGTGAGTGGCAGTTGTCCCAGCTCAGAGGAGAAGAGAAGAGGGTATGGTTCAAAGTTGGAAGTCCTCGTGTGTGTGTGTGTTAGATGAACTACTAAATTTGTACAATTAGCAGAGGTAGTACAGTAGGATGTTTGGCGTTTGTCCGAGCTCAGAAAGGAGACAGACTGTGAGGTGGTTGAGGCTGAAGGTCCTTGTGTGTCTACGGATGGAAGGAACACAACAGGTTGTTTCAGCACCGGCTCCGTTTAGAACGGAGAGCAAAACCAGGAGACTGGGAACCTACGGAGAGCAACACCAGGAGACTGGGAACCCACGGAGAGCAACACCAGGAGACTGGGAACCCACGGAGAGCAACACCAGGAGACTGGGAACCCACGGAGAGCAACACCAGGAGACTGGGAACCTGCGGAGAGCAACACCAGGAGACTGGGAACCCATGGAGAGCAACACCAGGAGACTGGGAACCTACGGAGAGCAACACCAGGAGACTGGGAACCTACGGAGAGCAACACCAGGAGACTGGGAACCCACGGAGAGCAACACCAGGAGACTGGGAACCCACGGAGAGCAACACCAGGAGACTGGGAACCTACGGAGAGCAACACCAGGAGACTGGGAACCCATGGAGAGCAACACCAGGAGACTGGGAACCTGCGGAGAGCAACACCAGGAGACTGGGATCCTACGGCTCCGTTTAGAACGGAGAGCAACACCAGGAGACTGGGAACCCACGGCTCCGTTTAGAACGGAGATCAACACAAGGAGACTGGGATCCTACGGAGAGCAACACCAGGAGACTGGGAACCCACGGAGAGCAACACCAGGAGACTGGGAACCCGGAGAGCAACACCAGGAGACTGGGAACCTACGGAGAGCAACACCAGGAGACTGGGAACCCATGGAGAGCAACACCAGGAGACTGGGAACCCATGGAGAGCAACACCAGGAGACTGGGGAACCTTTTAGAACGGAGAGCAACACCAGTAGACTGGGAACCTACGGAGAGCAACACCAGGAGACTGGGAACCCATGGAGAGCAACACCAGGAGACTGGGAACCCACGGAGAGCAACACCAGGAGACTGGGAACCCACGGAGAACAACACCAGGAGACTGGGAACCCACGGAGAGCAACACCAGGAGACTGGGAACCCACGGAGAGCAACACCAGGAGACCGGGAACCTACGGAGAGCAACACCAGGAGACTGGGAACCCACGGAGAGCAACACCAGGAGACTGGGAACCCACGGAGAGCAACACCAGGAGACTGGGAACCCACGGAGAGCAACACCAGGAGACTGGGAACCCACGGAGAGCAACACCAGGAGACTGGGATCCTACGGAGAGCAACACCAGGAGACTGGGAACCCACGGAGAGCAACACCAGGAGACTGGGATCCCACGGAGAGCAACACCAGGAGACCGGGACCCACGGAGAGCAACACCAGGAGACTGGGAACCCACGGAGAGCAACACCAGGAGACCGGGAACCTACGGAGAGCAACACCAGGAGACTGGGAACCTACGGAGAGCACCACCAGGAGACTGGGAACCTACGGAGAGCACCACCAGGAGACTGGGAACCTACGGAGAGCAACACCAGGAGACTGGGAACCTACGGAGAGCAACACCAGGAGACCGGGAACCTACGGAGAGCACCACCAGGAGACTGGGAACCTATGGAGAGCAACACCAGGAGACTGGGAACCTACGGAGAGCAACACCAGGAGACTGGGAACCTGCCACACACCGAGGACAGTGCAGCTGTATGATAATGCTACTTAGATTCCAGTGTTGAAAGGAGGGAAGAATTTATTGCTTTTGAAAGTGCCATCCTCTCTGTTTTACATACACTCCAACTGCACCCATATACCCACGATGACACTCCAACTGCACCAATATACCCACTATGACACTCCAACTGCACCCATATACCCACGATGACACTCCAACTGCACCAATATACCCACGATGACACTCCAACTGCACCAACATACCCACGATGACACTCCAACTGCACCAACATACCCACGATGACACTCCAACTGCACCCATATACCCACGATGACACTTCAACTGCACCAACATACCCTCGATGACACCCCAACTGCACCAACATACCCTCGATGACACTCCAACTGCACCAACATACCCTCGATGACACTCCAACTGCACCAACATACCCACGATGACACTCCAACTGCACCAATATACCCACGATGACACTCCAACTGCACCAATATACCCACGATGACACTCCAACTGCACCAATATACCCACGATGACACTCCAACTGCACCAACATACCCACGATGACACTCCAACTGCACCAACATACCCACGATGACACTCCAACTGCACCAACATACCCACGATGACACTCCAACTGCACCAACATACCCACGATGACACTCCAACTGCACCAACATACCCACGATGACACTCCAACTGCACCAATATACCCACTATGACACTCCAACTGCACCAATATACCCACTATGACACTCCAACTGCACCAATATACCTACGATGACACTCCAACTGCACCAATATACCCACTATGACACTCCCACTGCACCAATATACCCACTATGACACTCCAACTGCACCAATATACCTACGATGACACTCCAACTGCACCAATATACCCACGATGACACTCCAACTGCACCAATATACCCACGATGACACTCCAACTGCACCAATATACCCACGATGACACTCCAACTGCACCAACATACCCACGATGACACTCCAACTGCACCAACATACCCACGATGACACTCCAACTGCACCAATATACCCACGATGACACTCCAACTGCACCAACATACCCACGATGACACTCCAACTGCACCAACATACCCACGATGACACTCCAACTGCACCAACATACCCACGATCACACTCCAACTGTCCTACCGAAGAACCCACGATTACACTTAAATGAACCCAGGATGACACTCCAACTGTCCTACTGTACGTGCAGAACACAGCCTCCCAACTGCTGACTGGGTGATATGACATCATTATCCTGGAAGTTGGTTCCACCCAACACCACAAACACCCTGTTCCCCATTACACCCCCCCCTCCCTCCAAGCCCCCATTACACTCCCCTCCCTTCCCTCCCCCATTACACCCCCACCCCTCCACCTTATCCATCCATCCATCCATTCGATCATCATCATCATAGACCTTTAGAAAGGCCTCTAAAATATCTCCTTGCAATATTTCCTTGCATCCAAGCATTCAATCCCTGTGTTGGGTTCCATTGTGCTGAGTGTGAGCCCATGGATGTAGGACCGTCTCTGCCTCTACACATCATTGTATGGGCTGGGTGGTGTGCCCATGGATGTAGGACCGTCTCTGCCTCTACACATCATGGTGAGCCCATGGATGTAGGATACACATCATTGTATGGGCTGGGTGGTGAGCCCATGGATGTAGGACCGTCTCTGCCTCTACACATCATTGTATGGGCTGGGTGGTGAGCCCATGGATGTAGGACCGTCTCTGCCTCTACACATCATTGTATGGGCTGGGTGGTGAGCCCATGGATGTAGGACCGTCTCTGCCTCTACACATCATTGTATGGGCTGGGTGGTGAGCCCATGGATAGAGAGCGTTGGGCCAGTAACCGAAAGGTTGCTGGATCGAATCCCGAGCCGACAAGGAAAAAAAAATGTTGTTCTGCCCCTGAACAAAGGCAGTTAAACCACTGTTCCCCGGGCGCCGAAGACGTGAATGTCAATTAAGGCAGCCCCCCCCCCCGGACCTCTCTGATTCAGAGGGGTTAAATGAGGAAGACACATTTCAGTTGAAGGCATTCAGTTGTACAACTGACATAGTATCCCCACTTCCACCCAGTCTATGCCTCTACACATCATTATTTAGACTGAGTGTGAGCCCATGGGATGGAGGACAGTCTATGCCTCTACACATCATTATTTAGACTGAGTGTGTGAGCCCATGGGATGGAGGACAGTCTATGCCTCTACACATCATTATTTAGACTGAGTGTGTGAGCCCATGGGATGGAGGACAGTCTATGCCTCTACACATCATTATTTAGACTGAGTGTGTGAGCCCATGGGATGGAGGACAGTCTATGCCTCTACACATCATTATTTAGACTGAGTGTGTGAGCCCATGGGATGGAGGACAGTCTATGCCTCTACACATCATTATTTAGACTGAGTGTGTGAGCCCATGGGATGGAGGACAGTCTATGCCTCTACACATCATTATTTAGACTGAGTGTGTGAGCCCATGGGATGGAGGACAGGCTATGCCTCTACACATCATTATTTAGACTGAGTGTGAGCCCATGGGATGGAGGACAGTCTATGCCTCTACACATCATTATTTAGACTGAGTGTGTGAGCCCATGGGATGGAGGACAGTCTATGCCTCTACACATCATTATTTAGACTGAGTGTGAGCCCATGGGATGGAGGACAGTCTATGCCACTACACATCATTATTTAGACTGAGTGTGAGCCCATGGGATGGAGGACAGTCTATGCCTCTACACATCATTATATGCTACACATACTGCACATTCCCTTAATAGGTTGAGAGCTAAACCAATCACAGTGGTCACTCTGTTGATTGGTTACCAGCATCCTGCGTTACTAAACACCGGTCCACAACTTTTAGCATCGCGGACTATATTTCTGAGAGTTAGGATCAGAAGGTGTTGTGTTACCTCACAGTGCTGAAGCAGACCTCTTGACCACCTGCTGTGGCTGGGTAGCGTATCACCGCCCTCATACCCCCAGGGGGGACGGACCTTCTTTACTTAGTGTGACCACGCTCGTTTGTCATTAGATGCCGTCTATAATTAACATACAGTAATGGGCTTATTATTTTGTCAGGAGGTATTAAAGCAGCTAGAGTGAGTGACAAGTGTGATGGCAAAGAGACAGATCCCTAACAGCAATAGATATGGGCCCTGGTCAAAAGTAGTGCACTAAATAGGGAATTAGGGTGATATTGGGGGCCCCTTCAAAGAGAGTGTTGTGCTGCCGAGCAGTGAATTTAAAGTTTTATTTAAAGTGAATTTCCCCAGACGTTTGCAGACATTACATTCATGGTAAAGATGTCGGCTCAAGCATCAATTCATTTTAAAAGGGCACTTTCACAATGCGTAAACAAGGTCTCAGCCTCTGTAGTTACGTCACAGCCCAATCACTCTGGGTGGAGTTACATCACACCCTATTCCCCATATAGACCCATAAGGTAGTGCACTATGTAGGACATAAGGTGCCATTGGGGACACAGTTTCTGACTGACTACATCACAGCTCAATAACAGGGTCTGAGTCACCTTGGTTGGCAGCTGTATCTTTGATTGACACCTGGCCCAATGACACAAAATTCAGCTGGATCAAAAGGTGCATTAACCTTGTAGTGTCCTGTTACTCACGTATACTGTACGGTCACTGTGCCAATATGTGTTTCATTTGTCACGGTGTTTAAAATAAACAAGAAAACTAAAACTAAAAGAATGATTTTAGTTTGGTCAGAATAATGTCACAATCAAGGGTTTTTCCCAGCTAGCACATAACGACCTGAGAACCACCCAGCTAGCACCTAATGTTCTGAGAACCATATGTTTCCTAGAACTTGGTAAGAGGGTTCTTGTCCTATGGTTATTTTGCATACAACCTTCCCAAATCATTCTGGAAATGGTGCAGGATTAGTTGCCTGAACATTCTCAGAACATTTAAGGAATTTAACAAAAAATGTAACAACAAAAAATAAATGTTATTTTCTTGGTATTTTATTAACAGAACATTTCTTAATTTTGAACATGGTTACTGTCACACCCTGATCTGTTTCATCTGTCCTCGTTATTGTCTCCACCCCCTCCAGGTGTGGCTTATTTTCCCCAGTGTATTTATCCCTGTGTTTCTTGTCTCTCTGTACCAGTGTATTTATCCCTGTGTTTCCTGTCTCTCTGTACCAGTGTATTTATCTCTGTGTTTCTTGTCTCTCTGTGTCAGTGTATTTATCTCTGTGTTTCTTGTCTCTCTGTACCAGTGTATTTATCTCTGTGTTTCCTGTCTCTCTGTGCCAGTGTATTTATCCCTGTGTTTCCTGTCTCTCTGTTCCAGTGTATTTATCCCTGTGTTTCCTGCCTCTCTGTACCAGTGTATTTATCTCTGTGTTTCTTGTCTCTCTGTACCAGTGTATTTATCTCTGTGTTTCTTGTCTCTCTGTACCAGTGTATTTATCTCTGTGTTTCCTGTCTCTCTGTGCCAGTGTATTTATCCCTGTGTTTCCTGTCTCTCTGTTCCAGTATATTTATCCCTGTGTTTCCTGTCTCTCTGTACCAGTGTATTTATCCCTGTGTTTCCTGCCTCTCTGTGCCAGTGTATTTATCCCTGTGTTTCCTGTCTCTCTGTTCCAGTATATTTATCCTTGTGTTTCCTGTCTCTCTGTACCAGTGTATTTATCCTTGTGTTTCCTGTCTCTCTGTACCAGTGTATTTATCCCTGTGTTTCCTGCCTCTCTGTGCCAGTGTATTTATCCCTGTGTTTCCTGTCTCTCTGTTCCAGTATATTTATCCTTGTGTTTCCTGTCTCTCTGTACCAGTGTATTTATCCCTGTGTTTCCTGTCTCTCTGTTCCAGTATATTTATCCTTGTGTTTCCTGTCTCTCTGTGCCAGTGTATTTATCCCTGTGTTTCCTGTCTCTCTGTACAGTGTATTTATCCCCGTGTTTCCTGTCTCTCTGTGCCAGTTTGTCTTGTGTTTCCTGCTCTGTACCAGTGTTTTTCCCTGTGTTTCCTGCTTTGCCTTTTCAGTGTTTTTAGTCCTCCTGGTTTTGACCCTTGCCTGTTTCTGGACTCTGTACCCGCCTGCCTGACCATTCTGCCTGCCCTGACCTCGAGCCTGTCTGCCACTCTGTACCTTCTAGACTCTGTACCCACCTGCCTGACCACGAGCCTGTCTGCCACTCTGAACCTCCTAGAATCTGTACCCTCCTGCCTGACCATTCTGCCTGCCTGACCTCGAGCCTGTCTGCCACTCTGTACCTCCTAGACTCTGTACCCTCCTGCCTTGACCACGAGCCTGTCTGCCACTCTGTACCTCCTAGACTCTGTACCCGCCTGCCTGACCACGAGCCTGTCTGCCACTCTGTACCTCCTAGACTCTGTACCCGCCTGCCTGACCACGAGCCTGTCTGCCACTCTGTACCTCCTAGACTCTGTACCCGCCTGCCTGACCACGAGCCTGTCTGCCACTCTGTACCTCCTAGACTCTGTACCCGCCTGCCTGACCACGAGCCTGTCTGCCACTCTGTACCTCCTAGACTCTGTACCCACCTGCCTGACCACGAGCCTGTCTGCCACTCTGTACCTCCTGGACTCTGATCTGGTTTGGACCTTTTTGCCTGTCCACGACCATTCTCTCGTCTACCCCTTTTGGATTAATAAACATCTTAATCTCCAACCGTCTGCCTCCTGTGTCTGCACCTGGGTCTCACCTTGTGTCATGATAGTTAGATTGAATCACATTTTTGGTAATGTTCTAGGAACGTTCTCCAAATGGTTTGACATTGGGAATGTTTTCAAATAGTACAGAAAACGTTAAGAAACAACATAACTCTGTGGGAATTTCAGGTACTTTCGCATAACGTTTCTCACAGGTTTCCTCAAATTAGTCTGACAACTTTAAGAAACCGTTTCATAAAAACCACAAGAAAACTTTAGTAAATGTTCAGAGAACGCTCTAAGAATTTAATTAAAAGCAAACAGATTCTCAGCATCAACAAAACTCTCTCTCTATTCTCTATCTTGTTAAGTGTGCTCAGGTGTCGAGCAGTTGCCATACCAGGCGGTGATGCAACCGATCAGAATGCTTTTGATGGTGCAGCTGTAGAACTTTTTGAGGATCTGGGGACCCATGCCAAATCTTTCCAGTCTCCTGAGGGGGAATAGGCTTTGTCGTGCCCTCTTCCCGATTGTCGTGGTCTGTTTGGACCATGATAGTTCATTGGTGTCACGCCCTGACCTTAGAGATCCTTTTTAGGTCTCTATTTGGTTTGGTCAGGGTGTGATTTGGGTATTCTATGTTCTATTATTTTGTATTTCTGTGTTCTGGCCGGGTAGGGTTCTCAATCAGGGACAGCTGTCTATCGTGGTCTCTGAGAACCATACTTAGGTAGCCCTTTTTCCCACCTGTCTTTGTGGGAAGTTGACTTTGTTTATGGCACATAGCCTTTAGCTTCACGGTTTGTTTTGTAGTGTTTATTGTTTTTGTTGGCGTTATAATAATAAAAAGAATATGTACGCTCACCACGCTGCACCTTGGTCCTGTTCATTCGACAGTAGTCGGTGACACCAAGGAACTTGAAGCTCTCAACCCGCTCCACTACAGAACTGTCGATACGAATGGGGGGGGCGGGGCATGTTTGACCGTGCTTTTCCTGTAGTGCATGATCAACTCCTTTGTCTTGCTCACATTGAGGGAGAGGTTGTTGTCCTGGCACCACACTGCCAGGTCTCTGACCTCCCTATAGGCTGTCTCATCGTTGTTGGTGACCAAGCCTACCACTGTTGTGTCGTCAGAAAACTTAATGATGGTGTTGGAGTTGTGCCTGGCCGTGCAGTTATGAGAGAACAGGGAGTACAGGTGGGGACTAAGCACACACCCCTGAGGGGCCCCCATGTTGATTGAGGATCAGCGTGGCGGATGTGTTGTTGCCTACCCTTCCCACCTGGGGGAGGCCCATCAGGAAGTCCAGGATCCTGTTGCAGAGGGAGTCCCAGGGTCCTTAGATTAGTGATGAGCTTTGTGGGCACTATGGCGTTGAACGCTGAGCTGTAGTTAACGAACAGCATTCTCACATAGGTGTTCCTTTTGTCCAGGTGGGAAAGGGCAGTGTGGAGTGCAAAAGAGTGAGAGACTGGATCTGATCTCACATCAAAAAATAGAATCAAATGTTATTAGTCACATGCGCCGAATACAACAGACCTCACAGTGACATGATGACTGACAAGCCCTTAACCAACAATGCAGTTTAAATAAAATACCCCCCCCCAAAAGTAAGAGATAAGAATAATTAAAGATCAGCAGTAAATAACAATAACAAAACTTCCGGTTCCGGGTTGGAGCAAGCGGTCGCATCTACACTTCGGTCCGCAGGTAGTATAACTTTTCATTACATTTTCATTACATTTCATTATAGTACAACGGTTTGATTTGTCTAATCTTAGCAATTTCTTCTTAGCTAGCTACATAGCCGTCTTTGTATTTTACATAGCCGTCTTTGTATCAAAGATAATTGCGTAATTATCGTATTTCTTCGTCCTAACGTAGTCTACACTGCTATCTGCCCAGCAGCTAGCTAAGCAGCTAGCTAACGTCCACTGTCCACCAGCACTGTAGAAACTATTACACTCAACTGAACGACTCGATTAGTGTAGTGTTAGCTAGCTACATAGTTGTCTTTGCTGTCTTCGTATCCAAGATAATTGTGTAGTTTAGAGTGTGTAGACTTAGAGTGATTATCTTATTTTACCGAGGTTAGCTAGCCAGCTATTTGTCGTCCTTAACGTAGGAGATGCTGCTAGCTAGCTAGCCAACAGCTAGCCAACCTCTACCGAATAGAACTTTAACTACCCGGTCAACATTCCGCCTCGCCCCACAGGTAGTATCACATTTTCATTTCACTTCATTACAGTACAACGGTTTGATTTGTTTGATCGTAGCTAGCTAGCTACATAGCCGTCTTTGTATCTAAGACAATTGTGTAGTCTAGAGCGATTTTCTAGGTTAGCTAGCCAGCTATTGTCGTTCTTTTAACGTAACGTAACGCAATCAACACTGCTAGCTAGCCAGCTAGCCCCCGAATAGCAGCACTGTAGAAACTATTACAGTAGAACGGTTTGATTTGTTTGATCGTAGCTAGCTAGCTACATAGCCGTCTTTGTATCTAAGACAATTGTGTAGTCTAGAGCGATTTTCTAGGTTAGCTAGCCAGCTATTGTCGTTCTTTTAACGTAACGTAACGCAATCAACACTGCTAGCTAGCCAGCTAGCCCCCGAATAGCAGCACTGTAGAAACTATTACACGATTTTCTAGGAGCTAGAACGACTTGATTAGTGTAGTGTCAACTTGATTAGTGTATCGCAGCCACTGCCAGCTAGCCTACAAAGTCAACAACGCAGCCACTGCCAGCTAGCCTACTCCAGCAGTACTGTATCATTTCAATCATTTTAGTCAATAAGATTCTTGCTACGTAAGCTTAACTTTCTGAACATTCGAGACGTGTAGTCCACTTGTCATTCCAATCTCCTTTGCATTAGCGTAGCCTCTTCTGTAGCCTGTCAACTATGTGTCTATCTATCCCTGTTCTCTCCTCTCTGCACAGACCATACAAACGCTCCACACCGTGTGGCCGCGGCCACCCTAATCTGGTGGTCCCAGCGCGCACGACCCACGTGGAGTTCAAGGTCTCCGGTAGCCTCTGGAACTGCCGACCTGCGGCCAACAAGGCAGAGTTCATCTCAGCCTATGCCTCCCTCCAGTCCCTCGACTTCTTGGCACTGACGGAAACATGGATCACCACAGATAACACTGCTACTCCTACTGCTCTCTCTTCGTCCGCCCACGTGTTCTCGCACACCCCGAGAGCTTCTGGTCAGCGGGGTGGTGGCACCGGGATCCTCATCTCTCCCAAGTGGTCATTCTCTCTTTCTCCCCTTACCCATCTGTCTATCGCCTCCTTTGAATTCCATGCTGTCACAGTTACCAGCCCTTTCAAGCTTAACATCCTTATCATTTATCGCCCTCCAGGTTCCCTCGGAGAGTTCATCAATGAGCTTGATGCCTTGATAAGCTCCTTTCCTGAGGACGGCTCACCTCTCACAGTCCTGGGCGACTTTAACCTCCCCACGTCTACCTTTGACTCATTCCTCTCTGCCTCCTTCTTTCCACTCCTCTCCTCTTTTCACCTCACCCTCTCACCTTCCCCCCCTACTCACAAGGCAGGCAATACGCTCGACCTCATCTTTACTAGATGCTGTTCTTCCACTAACCTCATTGCAACTCCCCTCCAAGTCTCCGACCACTACCTTGTATCCTTTTCCCTCTCGCTCTCATCCAACACTTCCCACACTGCCCCTACTCGGATGGTATCGCGCCGTCCCAACCTTCGCTCTCTCTCCCCCGCTACTCTCTCCTCTTCCATCCTATCATCTCTTCCCTCTGCTCAAACCTTCTCCAACCTATCTCCTGATTCTGCCTCCTCAACCCTCCTGTCTTCCCTTTCTGCATCCTTTGACTCTCTATGTCCCCTATCCTCCAGGCCGGCTCGGTCCTCCCCTCCCGCTCCGTGGCTCGACGACTCATTGCGAGCTCACAGAACAGTGCTCCGGGCAGCCGAGCGGAAATGGAGGAAAACTCGCCTCCCTGCGGACCTGGCATCCTTTCACTCCCTCCTCTCTACATTTTTCTCCTCTGTCTCTGCTGCTAAAGCCACTTTCTACCACACTAAATTCCAAGCATCTGCCTCTAACCCTAGGAAGCTCTTTGCCACCTTCTCCTCCCTCCTGAATCCTCCTCCCCCCCCTCCTCCCTCTCTGCAGATGACTTCGTCAACCATTTTGAAAAGAAGGTCGACGACATCCGATCCTCGTTTGCTAAGTCAAACGACACCGCTGGTTCTGCTCACACTGCCCTACCCTGTGCTCTGACCTCTTTCTCCCCTCTCTCTCCAGATGAAATCTCGCTTCTTGTGACGGCCGGCCGCCCAACAACCTGCCCGCTTGACCCTATCCCCTCCTCTCTTCTCCAGACCATTTCCGGAGACCTTCTCCCTTACCTCACCTCGCTCATCAACTCATCCCTGACCGCTGGCTACGTCCCTTCCGTCTTCAAGAGAGCGAGAGTTGCACCCCTTCTGAAAAAACCTACACTCGATCCCTCCGATGTCAACAACTACAGACCAGTATCCCTTCTTTCTTTTCTCTCCAAAACTCTTGAACGTGCCGTCCTTGGCCAGCTCTCCCGCTATCTCTCTCAGAATGACCTTCTTGATCCAAATCAGTCAGGTTTCAAGACTAGTCATTCAACCGAGACTGCTCTTCTCTGTATCACGGGGCGCTCCGCACTGCTAAAGCTAACTCTCTCTCCTCTGCTCTCATCCTTCTAGACCTATCGGCTGCCTTCGATACTGTGAACCATCAGATCCTCCTCTCCACCCTCTCCGAGTTGGGCATCTCCGGCGCGGCCCACGCTTGGATTGCGTCCTACCTGACAGGTCGCTCCTACCAGGTGGCGTGGCGAGAATCTGTCTCCTCGCCACGCGCTCTCACCACTGGTGTCCCCCAGGGCTCTGTTCTAGGCCCTCTCCTATTCTCGCTATACACCAAGTCACTTGGCTCTGTCATAACCTCACATGGTCTCTCCTATCATTGCTATGCAGACGACACACAATTAATCTTCTCCTTTCCCCCTTCTGATGACCAGGTGGCGAATCGCATCTCTGCATGTCTGGCAGACATATCAGTGTAGATGACGGATCACCACCTCAAGCTGAACCTCGGCAAGACGGAGCTGCTCTTCCTCCCGGGGAAGGACTGCCCGTTCCATGATCTCGCCATCACGGTTGACAACTCCATTGTGTCCTCCTCCCAGAGCGCTAAGAACCTTGGCGTGATCCTGGACAACACCCTGTCATTCTCAACCAACATCATGGAGGTGGCCCGTTCCTGTAGGTTCATGCTCTACAACATCCGCAGAGTACGACCCTGCCTCACACAGGAAGCGGCGCAGGTCCTAATCCAGGCACTTGTCATCTCCCGTCTGGATTACTGCAACTCGCTGTTGGCTGGGCTCCCTGCCTGTGCCATTAAACCCCTACAACTCATCCAGAACGCCGCAGCCCGTCTGGTGTTCAACCTTCCCAAGTTCTCTTCCCAAGTTCTCTTTCCCAAGTCCTTCCCAAGTTCTCTCACAGTGGAGAGAGCCGCTCCTCCGCTCTCTCCACTGGCTTCCAGTTGAAGCTCGCATCCGCTACAAGACCATGGTGCTTGCCTACGGAGCTGTGAGGGGAACGGCACCGCAGTACCTCCAGGCTCTGATCAGGCCCTACACCCAAACAAGGGCACTGCGTTCATCCACCTCTGGCCTGCTCGCCTCCCTACCACTGAGGAAGTACAGTTCCCGCTCAGCCCAGTCAAAACTGTTCGCTGCTCTGGCCCCCCAATGGTGGAACAAACTCCCTCACGACGCCAGGACAGCGGAGTCAATTACCACCTTCCGGAGACACCTGAAACCCCACCTCTTCAAGGAATACCTAGGATAGGATAAGTAATCCTTCTCACCCCCCTCCTTAAATGATTTAGATGCACTATTGTAAAGTGGCTGTTCCACTGGATGTCAGAAGGTGAATTCACCAATTTGTAAGTCGCTCTGGATAAGAGCGTCTGCTAAATGACTTAAATGTAAATGTAAATGTAATAGTGGGGCTGTATACAGGGGGTACCGGTACAGAGTCATTGCGCAGTGTCGAGGTAATTGAGGTAATATGTACATGTAGGTAAAGTTATTTTAAAATGACTATACATAGGTAATAACAGAGAGTAGCAGCACTGTAGAGGCGCGGGGGGGGGGGGGGGGGGGCAATGCAAATAGTCTGGGAAGCCATTTGATTAGCTGTTCAGGAGTCTTATGGCTTGGGGATAGAAGCTGTTTGTAGCCTCTTGGACCTGGACTTGGCGCTCCGGTACAGCTTGCCGTGTGGTGGCAGAGAGAACCGTCTATGACCAGGGTGGCTGGAATCTTTGACCATTTTTAGGGCCTTGGTGAAGGACCAGACCAGTGAAATATGTCATGTTCAGTACAAATTCATTGTGACATACAGTCTGTTTGTTATGGGTTAGCTTGATTGACATGTTACATTTGCCTCTGTGGTTTCCCACAAAAGGTAAGGGGTGTGGTTGAATGTGGATTCCTCAGTCCAACCACTAAAAGTTCGAACCAGTGTCTGGGCTCATATTCACAAAGTGTCTCAGGGTAGGAGTGCTGAACTTGGACCTGTCCGTATTGTCTTATTTCTTCTGAGCTAAAATGCTAAACTGATCCTAGACCAGCAGTCCTACTCTGAGATGCTTTGCGGATAGTATGAGCACTGATGCCTGTGGTGTTGTTCACTGTGCCAAATATGTGTTTGTGATGTTACTGGCTAAGCTTGATTGACACGTGCCATTTGTCACTGTGGTTTCTTTATAGAACGAGCAGTTTCATTTTAATTATTCAGTTGGACAACAGTCAGAGCCAAGGGTTTCATGGTTATACATATGATATATATAATCACTATAGTGTTACATATGATATATATAATCACTATAGTGTTACATATGATATATATAATCACTATGGGGTTACATATGATAGATATAATCACTATGGTGTTACATATGATATATATATATACTGTATAATCACTATGGGGTTACATATGATATATATAATCACTATGGTGTTACATATGATATATATAATCACTATAGTGTTACATATGATATATATAATCACTATGGGGTTACATATGATAGATATAATCACTATGGTGTTACATATGATATATATAATCACTATAGTGTTACATATGATAGATATAATCACTATGGGGCTACATATGATATATATAATCACTATAGTGTTACATATGATATATATAATCACTATAGTGTTACATATGATAGATATAATCACTATAGTGTTACATATGATATATATAATCACTATGGGGCTACATATGATATATATAATCACTATAGTGTTACATATGATATATATAATCACTATAGTGTTACATATGATAGATATAATCACTATGGGGCTACATATGATATATATAATCACTATGGTGTTACATATGATATATATAATCACTATAGTGGTACATATGATATATATAATCACTATGGTGTTACATATGATATATATAATCACTATAGTGGTACATATGATATATATAATCACTATAGTGTTACATATGATAGATATAATCACTATAGTGTTACATATGATATATATAATCACTATAGTGTTAAATATGACAGATATAATCACTATAGTGTTACATATGATAGATATAATCACTATGGGGCTACATATGATATATATAATCACTATGGTGTTACATATGATATATATATAATCACTATGGTGTTACATATGATAGATATAATCACTATAGTGTTACATATGACAGATAATCTAGGTGACAGATCAGAGGATTGGAAAATGTGACTTGTTGGCATAAAGGTTAAGGAGAATCACCATTTTCTCATGAAATTCTGAAAAGGAAAACTCCATGCCTGTGCTAATATCAACCATCTTGAACAATGTGAAAAACAGCATTGTTCACCAGCAACTATCGATTGTGATTCACCTTCTTAAATAAACGTGATGTGGGTGAACAGTTTCAGTTTCAACAACAACAACAATCCTGTTCAGGGTGTTTCTCTTGGCGTTGTTGTGGATCTTCAGAACAGGATTCAAACAGTTAAACCAGGAGCAGGAAGAGAACAGGTCTGAAAAACAGATCTGTTCCCTGTAGAGGGAGGAGGAGGAGTGGAGGAGCAGGCAGAGTTACTGAGGAGGAGTGGAGGTAGAGGGAGGAGGAGGAGGAGGAGTGGAGGTAGAGGGAGGAGGAGGAGTGGAGGAGCAGGCAGAGTTACTGAGGAGGAGTGGAGGTAGAGGTAGGAGGAGGAGTGGAGGAGCAGGCAGAGTTACTGAGGAGGAGTGGAGGTAGAGGGAGGAGCAGGAAGAGAACAGGTCTGAAAAACAGATCTGTTCCCTGTAGAGGGAGGAGGAGGCAGAGTTACTGAGGAGGAGTGGAGGTAGAGGGAGGAGGAGGAGGAGTGGAGGTAGAGGGAGGAGGAGGAGGAGTGGAGGTAGAGGGAGGAGGAGGAGGAGGAGTGGAGGTAGAGGGAGGAGGAGGAGGAGGAGTGGAGGTAGAGGGAGGAGGAGGAGGAGGAGGAGCAGGCAGAGTTACTGAGGAGGAGTGGAGGTAGAGGGAGGAGGAGGAGGAGTGGAGGAGCAGGCAGAGTTACTGAGGAGGAGTGGAGGTAGAGGGAGGAGGAGGGGGAGTGGAGGAGCAGGCAGAGTTACTGAGGAGGAGTGGAGTTAGAGGGAGGAGGAGGAGGAGGAGGAGGAGTGGAGGAGCAGGCAGAGTTACTGAGGAGGAGTGGAGGTAGAGGGAGGAGGAGGGGGAGTGGAGGAGCAGGCAGAGTTACTGAGGAGGAGTGGAGGTAGAGGGAGGAGGAGGAGGAGGAGGAGTGGAGGAGCAGGCAGAGTTACTCAGGAGGAGTGGAGGTAGAGGGAGGAGGAGGAGTGGAGGAGCAGGCAGAGTTACTGAGGAGGAGTGGAGGTAGAGGGAGGAGGAGGAGTGGAGGAGCAGACAGAGTTACTGAGGAGGAGTGGAGGTAGAGGGAGGAGGAGGAGGAGGAGTGGAGGTAGAGGGAGGAGGAGGAGGAGTGGAGGAGCAGACAGAGTTACTGAGGAGGAGTGGAGGAGCAGGCAGAGTTACTGAGGAGGAGTGGAGGTAGAGGGAGGAGGAGGAGGAGTGGAGGAGCAGGCAGAGTTACTGAGGAGGAGTGGAGGTAGAGGGAGGAGGAGGAGGAGGAGTGGAGGTAGAGGGAGGAGGAGGAGTGGAGGAGCAGGCAGAGTTACTGAGGAGGAGTGGAGGTAGAGGGAGGAGGAGGAGTGGAGGAGCAGACAGAGTTACTGAGGAGGAGTGGAGGAGCAGGCAGAGTTACTGAGGAGGAGTGGAGGTAGAGGGAGGAGGAGGAGGAGGAGGAGTGGAGGAGCAGTCAGAGTTACTGAGGAGGAGTGGAGGAGCAGGCAGAGTTACTGAGGAGGAGTGGAGGAGCAGGCAGAGTTACTGAGGAGGAGTGGAGGAGCAGACAGAGTTACTGAGGATGAGTGGAGTTAGAGGAGGAGGAGGAGTGGAGGAGCAGGCAGAGTTACTGAGGAGGAGTGGAGGAGAAGGCAGAGTTACTGAGGAGGAGTGGAGGTAGAGGGAGGAGGAGGAGTGGAGGTAGAGGGAGGAGGAGGAGTGGAGGAGCAGGCAGAGTTACTGAGGAGGAGTGGAGGAGCAGGCAGAGTTACTGAGGATGAGTGGAGTTAGAGGAGGAGGAGGAGGGGGAGGAGGAGTGGAGGAGCAGGCAGAGTTACTGAGGAGGAGTGGAGGTAGAGGGAGGAGGAGGAGGAGGAGGAGTGGAGGAGCAGGCAGAGTTACTGAGGAGGAGTGGAGGTAGAGGGAGGAGGAGGAGTGGAGGTAGAGGGAGGAGGAGGAGGAGGAGGAGTGGAGGAGCAGGCAGAGTTACTGAGGAGGAGTGGAGGAGCAGACAGAGTTACTGAGGAGGAGTGGAGGTAGAGGGAGGAGGAGGAGTGGAGGAGCAGACAGAGTTACTGAGGAGGAGTGGAGGTAGAGGGAGGAGGAGGAGTGGAGGAGCAGACAGAGTTACTGAGGAGGAGTGGAGGAGCAGGCAGAGTTACTGAGGAGGAGTGGAGGAGCAGACAGAGTTACTGAGGAGGAGTGGAGGAGCAGGCAGAGTTACTGAGGAGGAGTGGAGGTAGAGGGAGGAGGAGGAGGAGTGGAGGTAGAGGGAGGAGGAGGAGTGGAGGAGCAGGCAGAGTTACTGAGGAGGAGTGGAGGAGCAGGCAGAGTTACTGAGTATGAGTGGAGTTAGAGGAGGAGGAGGAGTGGAGGAGCAGGCAGAGTTACTGAGGAGGAGTGGAGGTAGAGGGAGGAGGAGGAGGAGTGGAGGTAGAGGGAGGAGGAGGAGGAGTGGAGGAGCAGACAGAGTTACTGAGGAGGAGTGGAGGAGCAGGCAGAGTTACTGAGGAGGAGTGGAGGTAGAGGAGGAGGAGGTGGAGTGGAGGTAGAGGGAGGAGGAGGAGTGGAGGAGCAGGCAGAGTTACTGAGGAGGAGTGGAGGTAGAGGGAGGAGGAGGAGGAGTGGAGGTAGAGGGAAGAGGAGGAGTGGAGGTAGAGGGAGGAGGAGGAGTGGAAGAGCAGGCAGAGTTACTGAGGAGGAGTGGAGGTAGAGGGAGGAGGAGGGGAGTGGAGGAGCAGGCAGAGTTACTGAGGAGGAGTGGAGGTAGAGGGAGGAGGAGGAGGGAGTGGAGGAGCAGGCAGAGTTACTGAGGAGGAGTGGAGGAGAGGGAGGGAGGAGGGGGAGTGGAGGTAGAGGGAGGAGGAGGAGGAGTGGAGGAGCAGGCAGAGTTACTGAGGAGGAGTGGAGGAGCAGGCAGAGTTACTGAGGAGGAGTGGAGGTAGAGGGAGGAGGAGGAGGAGTGGAGGTAGAGGGAGGAGGAGGAGGAGTGGAGGAGCAGGCAGAGTTACTGAGGAGGAGTGGAGGTAGAGGGAGGAGGAGGGGGAGTGGAGGAGCAGGCAGAGTTACTGAGGAGGAGTGGAGTTAGAGGGAGGAGGAGGAGGAGGAGGAGTGGAGGAGCAGGCAGAGTTACTGAGGAGGAGTGGAGGTAGAGGGAGGAGGAGGGGGAGTGGAGGAGCAGGCAGAGTTACTGAGGAGGAGTGGAGTTAGAGGGAGGAGGAGGAGGAGGAGGAGTGGAGGAGCAGGCAGAGTTACTGAGGAGGAGTGGAGGTAGAGGGAGGAGGAGGGGGAGTGGAGGAGCAGGCAGAGTTACTGAGGAGGAGTGGAGGTAGAGGGAGGGGGAGGAGGAGGAGTGGAGGAGCAGGCAGAGTTACTGAGGAGGAGTAGAGGGAGGGAGGAGGAGGAGTGGAGGAGCAGGCAGAGTTACTGAGGAGGAGTAGAGGGAGGGAGGAGGAGGAGTGGAGGAGCAGACAGAGTTACTGAGGAGGAGTGGAGGTAGAGGGTGGAGGAGGAGGAGGAGTGGAGGTAGAGGGAGGAGGAGGAGGAGTGGAGGAGCAGACAGAGTTACTGAGGAGGAGTGGAGGAGCAGGCAGAGTTACTGAGGAGGAGTGGAGGTAGAGGGAGGAGGAGGAGGAGTGGAGGAGCAGGCAGAGTTACTGAGGAGGAGTGGAGGTAGAGGGAGGAGGAGGAGGAGGAGTGGAGGTAGAGGGAGGAGGAGGAGTGGAGGAGCAGGCAGAGTTACTGAGGAGGAGTGGAGGTAGAGGGAGGAGGAGGAGTGGAGGAGCAGACAGAGTTACTGAGGAGGAGTGGAGGAGCAGACAGAGTTACTGAGGAGGAGTGGAGGTAGAGGGAGGAGGAGGAGTGGAGGAGCAGGCAGAGTTACTGAGGAGGAGTGGAGGTAGAGGGAGGAGGAGGAGTGGAGGAGCAGGCAGAGTTACTGAGGAGGAGTGGAGGTAGAGGGAGGAGGAGGAGGAGTGGAGGTAGAGGGAGGAGGAGGAGTGGAGGAGCAGGCAGAGTTACTGAGGAGGAGTGGAGGTAGAGGGAGGAGGAGGAGGAGTGGAGGTAGAGGGAGGAGGAGGAGGAGGAGTGGAGGAGCAGACAGAGTTACTGAGGAGGAGTGGAGGAGCAGACAGAGTTACTGAGGAGGAGTGGAGGTAGAGGGAGGAGGAGGAGTGGAGGAGCAGGCAGAGTTACTGAGGAGGAGTGGAGGTAGAGGGAGGAGGAGGAGTGGAGGAGCAGGCAGAGTTACTGAGGAGGAGTGGAGGTAGAGGGAGGAGGAGGAGGAGTGGAGGTAGAGGGAGGAGGAGGAGTGGAGGAGCAGGCAGAGTTACTGAGGAGGAGTGGAGGAGCAGGCAGAGTTACTGAGGAGGAGTGGAGGTAGAGGGAGGAGGGAGGAGGGTGGAGGAGCAGGCAGAGTTACTGAGGAGGAGTGGAGGTAGGAGGAGGAGGAGGAGGAGGAGTGGAGGAGCAGGCAGAGTTACTGAGGAGGAGTGGAGGTAGAGGGGGAGGAGGAGGAGGAGTGGAGGTAGAGGGAGGAGGAGGAGTGGAGGAGCAGGCAGAGTTACTGAGGAGGAGTGGAGGAGCAGGCAGAGTTACTGAGGAGGAGTGGAGGTAGAGGGAGGAGGAGGAGGAGGTGGAGGAGCAGGCAGAGTTACTGAGGAGGAGTGGAGGTAGAGGAGGAGGAGGAGGAGGAGGAGTGGAGGAGCAGGCAGAGTTACTGAGGAGGAGTGGAGGTAGAGGGAGGAGGAGGAGTGGAGGAGCAGGCAGAGTTACTGAGGAGGAGTGGAGGTAGAGGGAGGAGGAGGAGGAGGAGTGGAGGTAGAGGGAGGAGGAGGAGTGGAGGAGCAGGCAGAGTTACTGAGGAGGAGTGGAGGTAGAGGGAGGAGGAGGAGGAGGTGGAGGAGCAGGCAGAGTTACTGAGGAGGAGTGGAGGAGCAGGCAGAGTTACTGAGGAGGAGTGGAGGTAGAGGGAGGAGGAGGAGGAGTGGAGGAGCAGGCAGAGTTACTGAGGAGGAGTGGAGGTAGAGGGAGGAGGAGGAGGAGTGGAGGAGCAGGCAGAGTTACTGAGGAGGAGTGGAGGTAGAGGGAGGAGGAGGAGGAGTGGAGGAGCAGACAGAGTTACTGAGGAGGAGTGGAGGAGCAGGCAGAGTTACTGAGGAGGAGTGGAGGTAGAGGGAGGAGGAGGAGGAGTGGAGGAGCAGACAGAGTTACTGAGGAGGAGTGGAGGAGCAGGCAGAGTTACTGAGGAGGAGTGGAGGTAGAGGGAGGAGGAGGAGGAGGAGTGGAGGAGCAGACAGAGTTACTGAGGAGGAGTGGAGGAGCAGGCAGAGTTACTGAGGAGGAGTGGAGGTAGAGGGAGGAGGAGGAGGAGGTGGAGGAGCAGGCAGAGTTACTGAGGAGGAGTGGAGGAGCAGGCAGAGTTACTGAGGAGGAGTGGAGGTAGAGGGAGGAGGAGGAGGAGTGGAGGTAGAGGGAGGAGGAGGAGGAGGAGGGGTGGAGGAGCAGGCAGAGTTACTGAGGAGGAGTGGAGGAGCAGACAGAGTTACTGAGGAGGAGTGGAGGTAGAGGGAGGAGGAGGAGGAGTGGAGGTAGAGGGAGGAGGAGGAGTGGAGGAGCAGACAGAGTTACTGAGGAGGAGTGGAGGTAGAGGGAGGAGGAGGAGGAGGAGGAGTGGAGGAGCAGGCAGAGTTACTGAGGAGGAGTGGAGGAGCAGGCAGAGTTACTGAGGAGGAGTGGAGGTAGAGGGAGGAGGAGGAGGAGGAGGAGTGGAGGAGCAGGCAGAGTTACTGAGGAGGAGTGGAGGTAGAGGGAGGAGGAGGAGTGGAGGAGCAGGCAGAATTACTGAGGAGGAGTGGAGGTAGAGGGAGGAGGAGGAGGAGTGGAGGAGCAGGCAGAGTTACTGAGGAGGAGTGGAGGTAGAGGGAGGAGGAGGAAGAGGAGGAGTGGAGGAGCAGGCAGAGTTACTGAGGAGGAGTGGAGGTAGAGGGAGGAGGAGGAGGAGTGGAGGTAGAGGGAGGAGGAGGAGGAGTGGAGGAGCAGGCAGAGTTACTGAGGAGGAGTGGAGGAGCAGGCAGAGTTACTGAGGAGGAGTGGAGGTAGAGGGAGGAGGAGGGGGAGGAGGAGTGGAGGTAGAGGAGGAGGAGGAAGTGGAAGAGTGAGGCGGTTGCAGGACAGGTATGTTCCACCCTGAGGGGCCGTGGATCCTCCCAGGCTGAGATGGATATGGTAGGCTCCTCCCCAGCTAACAACAAACGTTCCCACAACTTTAGAGAACTGTACCTAACGAGACTCTTAAGGAAACGAACTCGTGTTTTCATAGGGATGTTCCCGTGATGTGTAATAAATGTTCCCATTAGACCATTCCCTTATTAGTCTCTAATAGAATTTACCCAGAAAGTGGTTATCATGTCCTCAGAACTAAATATATTAATGTTCTAGACATGTTAAATGATGAACATTAATGTGTCCAGTTCTGTTGGTTAGGAGAATATTCCATCAAAGTCCCCCCAAAAATAAACAGAACATGGTTGACATGTTCCCAGTTCATGGGAACATTGCAGGAACATTCCTTTGTATCAGTTTTTAGGACATTGGCTTATGGTCCCAAAGAAACGTTTAATTACACATCACATCTTGTTACTATTGCCGAGCCAATCGAGGCCCTGATTGGTAAACCACTGATCCATTCATGGCTCTTCGTATATTTGACATACATGATGGTAGAGACAGTAGAGGCACCACAGGGCTCTACACCACAGAGAGACAGTAGGGGCACCACAGGGCTCTACACCACAGAGAGGCAGTAGGGGCACCACTAAGGCTCTACATCACAGAGACAGTAGAGGAACCACTGGGCTCTACACCACAGAGAGACAGTAGGGGCACCACAGGGCTCTACACCACAGAGAGACAGTAGAGGCACCACAGGGCTCTACACCACAGAGAGACAGTAGAGGCACCACAGGGCTCTACACCACAGAGAGACAGTAGAGGCACCACAGGGCTCTACACCACAGAGAGACAGTAGGGGCACCACAGGGCTCTACACCACAGAGAGGCAGTAGGGGCACCACTAAGGATCTACACCACAGAGACAGTAGAGGAACCACTGGGCTCTACACCACAGAGACAGTAGGGGAACCACTGGGCTCTACACCACAGAGAGACAGTAGGGGCACCACTAAGGCTCTACACCACAGAGAGACAGTAGAGGCACCACAGGGCTCTACACCACAGAGAGACAGTAGGGGCACCACAGGGCTCTACACCCCAGAGAGACAGTAGAGGCACCACAGGGCTCTACACCACATAGAGACAGTAGGGGCACCACTAAGGATCTACACCACAGAGACAGTAGAGGAACCACTGGGCTCTACACCACAGAGACAGTAGAGGAACCACTGGGCTCTACACCACAGAGAGACAGTAGGGGCACCACTAAGGCTCTACACCACAGAGAGACAGTAGAGGCACCACAGGGCTCTACACCACAGAGAGACAGTAGGGGCACCACAGGGCTCTACACCCCAGAGACAGTAGAGGCACCACAGGGCTCTACACCACAGAGACAGTAGAGGCACCACAGGGCTCTACACCACAGAGAGACAGTAGAGGCACCACAGGGCTCTACACCACAGAGAGACAGTAGAGGCACCACAGGACTCTACACCACAGAGAGACAGTAGGGGCACCACAGGGCTCTACACCACAGAGACAGTAGAGGCACCACAGGGCTCTACACCACAGAGAGACAGTAGAGGCACCACAGGGCTCTACACCACAGAGAGACAGTAGAGGCACCACAGGGCTCTACACCACAGAGAGACAGTAGAGGCACCACAGGGCTCTACACCACAGAGAGACAGTAGAGGCACCACAGGGCTCTACACCACAGAGAGACAGTAGGGGCACCACAGGGCTCTACACCACAGAGAGGCAGTAGGGGCACCACTAAGGCTCTACACCACAGAGAGACAGTAGAGGCACCACAGGGCTCTACACCACAGAGAGACAGTAGAGGCACCACAGGGCTCTACACCACAGAGAAGCAGTAGGGGCACCGCTAAGGCTCTACCTCACAGAGACAGTAGAGGAACCACTGGGCTCTACACCACAGAGACAGTAGAGGAACCACTGGGCTCTACACCACAGAGAGACAGTAGGGGCACCACAGGGCTCTACACCACAGAGAGACAGTAGGGGCACCACCAAGGCTCTACACCACAGAGAGACAGTAGAGGCACCACAGGGCTCTACACCACAGAGAGACAGTAGAGGCACCACAGGGCTCTACACCACAGAGAGACAGTAGAGGCACCACTAAGGCTCTACACCACAGAGAGACAGTAGAGGCACCATGGGGCTCTACACCACAGAGAGACAGTAGGGTCACCACAGGGCTCTACACCACAGAGAGGCAGTAGGGGCACCACAGGGCTCTACACCACAGAGAGACAGTAGAGGCACCACAGGAATCTACACCACAGAGACAGTAGGGGCACCACAGGGCTCTACACCACAGAGTAGAGGCACCACAGGGCTCTACACTACAGAGAGACAGTAGAGGCACCACAGGGCTCTACACCACAGAGACAGTAGAGGAACCACTGGGCTCTACACCACAGAGACAGTAGAGGAACCACTGGGCTCTACACCACAGAGAGACAGGGCTCTGCACCACTAAGGCTCTACACCACAGAGAGACAGTAGAGGCACCACAGGGCTCTACACCACAGAGAGACAGTAGGGGCACCACAGGGCTCTACACCCCAGAGAGACAGTAGAGGCACCACAGGGCTCTACACCACAGAGAGACAGTAGAGGCACCACAGGGCTCTACACCACAGAGAGACAGTAGGGGCACCACAGGGCTCTACACCACAGAGAGACAGTAGAGGCATCACTAAGGCTATACACCACAGAGAGACAGTAGAGGCACCACAGGGCTCTACACCACAGAGAGACAGTAGGGGCACCACAGGGCTCTACACCACAGAGAGACAGTAGGGGCACCACAGGGCTCTACACCACAGAGAGACAGTAGGGGCACCATTACATTGATCCACCTATTGCCCCTCCACACCTACCTGTGGGTTGTTGGTGTCCCATTGGTCACTATCTTTCATTTTAACCTTTATTTAAGTAGTTAAACTAATTCTTATTTTACAATGACGGCCTACCCCAATTTTGCGTCGCCCTAGGGGACTCCCAATCATAGCTGGTTGTGATACAGCCTGGAATCGAACCAGGGTATGTAGTGCCGTCTCTAGCACTGAAATGCTGTGCCTTAGACCGTTGCGCCACTCGGGAGCCCCGAGTAGTAACCAAAAAAAGGCAATCTTGTGTTCCTCATTTTACCTCTAACCACCTGTAGCCCCATAACACAAACCATTCGAACTGTCCTCATTTTACCTTACATTCAGCTCAATCATGGGTAACCAACCTCCAATGATGAGATCAGCCAATGTGGATATAGGTATAGCTGTCTGAACATTCCACCGTCTGGCTTACCGAGGTCAGAGAGAAGTGCCTGTAGGGTTTGGACTTCCTGTGCAGAGCGGGCGGACAGCTGAGGTCCCGTCAGGCGTCTTGGGCCTGCTCCTACTACTATTGGTAGAGAGCCGAACCCAGGCATCTCACCTCCCTAGCAGGCACTGAACCTGAGCACCCCCCCCAGTGTACAGTACCCTGTGGATGTGTTTACACCAGCCTAGCCCAGCCTGACTCTAACCCAATTCCCCACAGCCATCCAAGTTGTGACCCCCCCAGGGGTCCTACATGGATGGACTCAGAAACCAACTGACCAAGCGCCATGCCCTGCAGTACTCGCCCAGTCGGCCGATATCTCCACTGGTCAAATCAAACCAATCAAATAAAAAATGTTCATTTGTTGTTAATTGCTTGTTAAAACAACAGGTTTAGATTAACAGAGAAATGCTCGGTCCTTCCCAACAACACAGAGAGAAAGAAAAGATAAATAATATAAAATATTAATAAACACAAATAAATAAATACAAAATGAGGAACGACCTGTCACAGTGTACCTGTAGCGAGTCCATATGCAGGGGTGTCAGGTTGTCACGCTGCTATAAAGGATTTGGAGACAGGCGCAGGAATACACAGTGGATTTTATACACCCAAAACAAACACGTACACAATGACACCGGACTGTACCCAAACACAATGACACCGGACTTTACCCAAACACAATGACACCGGACTGTACCCAAACACAATGACACCGGACTTTACCCAAACACAATGACACCGGACTGTACCCAAACACAATGACACCGGACTTTACCCAAACACAATGACACCGGACTGTACCCAAACACAATAACACTGGACCGTACCAAAACACAATGACACCGGACCGTACCCAAACACAATGACACCGGACTTTACCCAAACACAATGACACCGGACTGTACCCAAACACAATAACACCGGACTGTACCCAAACACAATAACACTGGACCGTACCCAAACACAATGACACCGGACTGTACCCAAACACAATGACACCGTACTGTACCCAAACACAATGACACTGGACTGTACCCAAACACAATGACACTGGACTGTACCCAAACACAATATCACCGGACTGTACCCAAACACAATGACACCGGACTGTACCCAAACACAATAACACCGGACTGTACCCAAACACAATGACACCGGACTGTACCGAAACACAATGACACTGGACTGTACCCAAACACAATAACACCGGACTGTACCCAAACACAATGACACGGACTGTACCCAAACACAATGACACCGGACTGTACCCAAACACAATGACACTGGACTGTACCCAAACACAATGACACCGGACTGTACCCAAACACAATGACACCGGACTGTACCCAAACACAATGACACCGGACTGTACCCAAACACAATAACACTGGACTGTACCCAAACACAATGACACCGGACTGTACCCAAACACAATGACACTGGACTGTACCCAAACACAATGACACCGGACTGTACCCAAACACAATGACACCGGACTGTACCCAAACACAATGACACGGACTGTACCCAAACACAATAACACCGGACTGTACCCAAACACAATGACACCGGACTGTACCCAAACACAATGACACCGGACTGTACCCAAACACAATGACACCGGACTGTACCCAAACACAATGACACCGGACTGTACCCAAACACAATGACACCGGACTGTACCCAAACACAATAACAACTGTACCCAAACACAATGACACCGGACTGTACCCAAACACAATAACACTGGACTGTACCCAAACACAATGACACCGGACTGTACCCAAACACAATGACACCGGACTGTACCCAAACACAATGACACCGGACTGTACCCAAACACAATGACACCGGACTGTACCCAAACACAATAACACAGGACTGTACCCAAACACACTAACACTGGACTGTACCCAAACACAATAACACCGGACTGTACCCAAACACAATGACACCGGACTGTACCCAAACACAATAACACTGGACTGTACCCAAACACAATGACACCGGACTGTACCCAAACACAATAACACTGGACTGTACCCAAACACACTAACACTGGACTGTACCCAAACACAATGACACCGGACTGTACCCAAACACAATGACACTGGACTGTACCCAAACACAATGACACCGGACTGTACCCAAACACAATGACACCGGACTGTACCCAAACACAATGACACTGGACTGTACCCAAACACAATGACACCGGACTGTACCCAAACACAATGACACCGGACTGTACCCAAACACAATGACACCGGACTGTACCCAAACACAATGACACCGGACTGTACCCAAACACAATGACACCGGACTGAACCCAAACACAATAACACTGGACTGTACCCAAACACAATGACACTGGACTGTACCCAAACACACTGACACCGGACTGTACCCAAACACACTGACACCGGACTGTACCCAAACACAATGACACCGGGCTGTACCCAAACACAATGACACCGGACTGTACCCAAACACAATAACACCGGACTGTACCCAAACACAATGACACCGGACTGTACCCAAACACAATGACACCGGACTGTACCCAAACACAATGACACCGGACTGTACCCAAACACAATAACACCGGACTGTACCCAAACACAATGACACCGGACTGTACCCAAACACAATGACACTGGACCGTACCCAAACACAATAACACTGGACTGTACCCAAACAAGAGGGGAAACCTCGTTGACTGCCACGGGACGAGACACAATTTCAAATCAAATTTATTTAATTTATCAGCTGATGCCACAAAGTGCTGTACAGAAACCCAGCCTAAAATCCCCAAACATGCAAGCAATGCAGTTGTAGAAGCACTATATATTTATATAAAGCTGTCAAGTTCTGTCCTTAGTTCCTTTGTTTTGTCTTTGTATGGTCAGGGCGTGAGTTGGGGTGGGCAGTCTGTTCTTTTTTCTATAATTTGGTATTTCTGTGTTTGGCCTGGTATGGTTCTCAATCAGAGGCAGCTGTCAATCGTTGTCCCTGATTGAGAACCATACTTAGGCGGCCTGGTTTCACCTTTGAGTGGTGGGTGATTATTTTCTGTTGAGTGTTTATGAACATTTGAACATCTTGGCCATGTTCATTTATATTTACATCTTGGCCATGTTCTACCCGGCACAGCCAGAAGAGGACTGGCCACCCCTCATAGCCTGGTTCCTCTCTAGGTTTCTTCATAGGTTTTGGCCTTTCTAGGGAGTTTTTCCTAGCCACCGTGCTTCTACACCTGCATTGCTTGCTGTTTGGGGTTTTAGGCTGGGTTTCTGTACAGCACTTTGAGATATCAGCTGATGTACGAAGGGCTATATAAATAAATTTGATTTGATTTGATTTCGTTCTCTTTGTTTTATTCTATAGAGTTATAATAAATATCATGAACACTTACCACGCTGCGCATTGGTCCTCCGATCCTTCCTACTACTCCTCGTCAGATTTTCTGGATTTTTTTTCTTCTCATTTTGTCTGTCATAGTTGAAGTGTACATATGATAAATTACAGGCCTCTCTCATCTTTTTAAGTGGGAGAACTTGCACAATTGGTGGCTGACTAAATACTGTTTTGCCCCACTGTAGGTTTGTGGGGAAAGAACTAGTGTGGGAGAGCCCCATTTCACTCTCTCTCATGATTATCTCTCTGGGGAGAGAAGTCCTGCTGGCCTGGGATTTATGGCCAGCTAGTTCAGGCTAGGTTGGTTGTTTCGTGTAGCTCTCCGTTACCCTGTGCAGTGTAACAAAACACCTGTTGGCGTTAACCATACATCCGTCTCTGTCCATTTGTTATTTAAGCTAGTAGAAGTTTAAGATCTCAGGAAACCCGTTAAACGCCACAATATGTTTCTGTCATTATTTGTCAACAGTTAACAACCTATCTGATCAAATTAAAATGTCTTCTACAAGGTATATGTGGAACACGAGACCGAAGAGCTCTCTTTGCTATACAGATCATATATGAGGTAGTGAAAATGTGGCTTTCATTAGATCAGATGGGCGTGATCGAACTGGTGACATTAACATGTGAGTAGGGTTTTGAACCACCAGCACCAATGACAACCGAACCACTGTCAACAATAAGGGATATCTCTAGGCCATGTGCTAATTGGGCCAGTGTAGTTAGGACCTCTCATGTCCAGAAGAAGCCCTACACCCTAAACCCTTTTCCCTAGGCACTTGTGTAAATCTGAAACAACTTGATAGTTGAAAGGCTGTAAGGAACAGGGTGAATACACTTTCGAAGTAAATCTCAGCTCTGTTAAAAGTCTAGAAAAGCACCAACGTTAGAAAACTATGCAGAAAGAGCTCCTACATTTCTGAAAGAAGTAAATCAAATCAACTGAATGATGAGACTCGTCAGATGAACTGATAGCTGACACAGACATGGAGGAGTAGAGGGGAGATCGGAGTACCGTGAACCAACAGGTTGTGAGTTCAAATCCCAGGTGAGGACATGTTGAAAAATTATTACTGTTTATAAATGAACATTCACAAATGGCATCGTGTATGTCAAATGTGTACGTTGAAAACAGTTTGAGTATCCCTTGACAACAGATGATGAGCCATGAATGGATCAGTGGGTTCACCAATCAGGGCCTCGATTGGCTCGGCAACAGTAACAAGACGTGTACGTTTGTTTGGGATCATCAGACGACGTTCCCATGAAACGGGTCTAGAAGCATGGTAACCATGGTAGCCATGTTCTGTTTATAGTGGGTGGGACGTTGATGGAACATTCACCTAATCCACAGAAAAATGGACACCTTAATGCTCGTGTCACGTGACCATTTAACATGTCTAGAATGTTAAGACCGAAGTGCTGAGAACATAGTAACCACGCTCTGGGTAAGTTATATTAGGGGAACAGGCTCTTGGAAACATTCCTTGCACATTCCCATGAGTAATTAGTTAAAGACCTAATGGAGACTCTTAAGGGAACGTTTATAAAGTTGTGGGAACGTTAGTTGTTAGCTGGGACGCACACACACACACACACACACACACACACACTTAGCCAGAGGCAGAACTCTGTCAGGTAACTGGGAATCTGGGACTAAATCTGAGAATCTCACTAAAAACATGAAGAGGTGTAAGAATTTCTTCTAAATGGCACTACTACAGACCAGGGTGATCCTGTAGTGCACTACTACAGACCAGGGTGATCCTGTAGTGCACTACTACAGACCAGGGTGAACCTGTACCCTGTAGTGCACTACTACAGACCAGGGTGAACCTGTAGTGCGCTACTATAGACCAGGGTGAACCTGTATACTGTAGTGCACTACTATAGACCAGGGTGAACCTGTAGTGCACTACTATAGACCAGGGTGAACCTGTATACTGTAGTGCACTACTATAGACCAGGATGGACCTGTAGTGCACTACTATAGACCAGGGTGAACCTGTAGTGCGCTACTATAGACCAGGGTGAACCTGTATACTGTAGTGCACTACTATAGACCAGGGTGAACCTGTAGTGCACTACTATAGACCAGGGTGAACCTGTAGTGCACTACTATAGACCAGGGTGAACCTGTATACTCTAGTGCACTACTATAGACCAGGGTGAACCTGTATACTGTAGTGCACTACTATAGACCAGGGTGAACCTGTATACTCTAGTGCACTACTATAGACCAGGGTGAACCTGTATACTGTAGTGCACTACTATAGACCAGGGTGAACCTGTATACTCTAGTGCACTACTATAGACCAGGGTGAACCTGTATACTGTAGTGCACTACTATAGACCAGGGTGAACCTGTATACTGTAGTGCACTACTATAGACCAGGGTGAACCTGTATACTCTAGTGCACTACTATAGACCAGGGTGAACCTGTATACTGTAGTGCACTACTATAGACCAGGGTGAAGGGAATTTGGCCTCCCTTGGGATGCAGATTAGCTGTTTGAATTTTCAGGGAACAGAGTTGTGGACATCCGCTTTACATTCAGAACACACACACACACACACAAACACACACACACACACACACAGTCTCTGGGGGCCTGGGACAATACTTACTTTTTCTGACCACTCTTCAATGAAGACTGCAATAGCATCGAATAGTCCCCGCGATATGCAACTGTTCAGGGAAGTCAGGAACCAATACACGCAGTCAGTCAGGAAAGCTAAGGCCAGCTTCTTCAGGCAGAAGTTTGCATCCTGTAGCTCCAACTCCAAAAAGTTCTGGGACACTGTAAAGTCCATGGAGAACAAGAGCACCTCCTCCCAGCTGCCCACTGCACTGAGGCTAGGTAACACAGTCACCACCGATAAATCCATGATTATCGAAAACTTCAACAAGCATTTCTCAACGGCTGGCCATGCCTTCCGCCTGGCTACTCCAACCTCGACCAACAGCTCCGGCCCCCCCGCAGCTCCTCGCCCAAGCCTCTCCAGGTTCTCCTTTACCCAAATCCAGATAGCAGATGTTCTGAAAGAGCTGCAAAACCTGGACCCGTACAAATCAGCTGGGCTTGACAATCTGGACCCTCTATTTCTGAAACTATCCCCCGCCATTGTCGCAACCCCTATTACCAGCCTGTTCAAGCTCTCTTTCATATCGTCTGAGATCCCCAAGGATTGGAAAGCTGCCGCAGTCATCCCCCTCTTCAAAGGGGGAGACACCCTGGACCCAAACTGTTACAGACCTATATCCATCCTGCCTTGCATATCTAAGGTCTTCGAAAGCCAAGCTAATAAACAGATCACTGACCATTTCGAATCCCACCGTACCTTCTCCGCTGTGCAATAAGGTTTCCGAGCCGGTCACGGGTGCACCTCAGCCACACTCAAGGTACTAAACGATATCATAACCGCCATCGATAAAAGACAGTACTGTGCAGCCGTCTTCATCGACCTTGCCAAGGCTTTCGACTCTGTCAATCACCATATTCTTATCGGCAGACTCAGTAGCCTCGGTGTTTCGGATGACTGCCTTGCCTGGTTCACCAATTACTTTGCAGACAGAGTTCAGTGTGTCAAATTGGAGGGCATGCTGTCCGGTCCTCTGGCAGTCTCTGTGGGTGTGCCACAGGGTTCAATTCTCGGGCCGACTCTTTTCTCTGTATATATCAATGATGTTGCTCTTGCTGCGGGCGATTCCCTGATCCACCTCTACGCAGACGACACCATTCTATATACTTCCGGCCCGTCTTTGGACACTGTGCTATCTAACCTCCAAACGAGCTTCAATGCCATACAACACTCTTTCCGTGGCCTCCAACTGCTCTTAAACGCTAGTAAAACCAAATGCATGCTTTTCAACCGATCGCTGCCTGCACCCGCATGCCCAACTAGCATCACCACCCTGGATGGTTCCGACCTTGAATATGTGGACATCTATAAGTACCTAGGTGTCTGGCTAGACTGTAAACTCTCCTTCCATTACATTTACATTTAAGTCATTTGGCAGACGCTCTTATCCAGAGCGACTTACAAATTGGTGAATTCACCTTATGACATCCAGTGGAACAGCCACTTTACAATAGTGCATCTAAATCATTTAAGGGGGGGGGGGGGTGAGAAGAATTACTTTATCCTATCCTAGGTATTCCTTAAAGAGGTGGGGTTTCAGGTGTCTCCGGAAGGTGGTGATTGACCTTCCAGACTCATATCAAACATCTCCAATCGAAAATCAAATCAAGAGTCGGCTTTCTATTCCGCAAACAAAGCCTCCTTCACTCACGCCGCCAAACTTACCCTAGTAAAACTGACTATCCTACCGATCCTCGACTTCGGCGATGTTATTTACAAAATTGCTTCCAACACTCTACTCAGCAAACTGGATGCAGTTTATCACAGTGCCATCCGTTTTGTCACTAAAGCACCTTATACCACCCACCACTGCGACTTGTATGCTCTAGTCGGCTGGCCCTCGCTACATATTCGTCGCCAGACCCACTGGCTCCAGGTCATCTACAAGTCCATGCTAGGTAAAGCTCTGCCTTATCTCAGTTCGCTGGTCACGATGGCAACACCCATCCGTAGCACGCGCTCCAGCAGGTGTATCTCACTGATCATCCCTAAAGCCAACACCTAATTTGGCCGCCTTTCATTCCAGTACTCTGCTGCCTGTGACTGGAACGAATTGCAAAAATCGCTGAAGTTGGAGACTTTTATCTCCCTCACCAACTTCAAACATGTGCTATCTGAGCAGCTAACCGATCGCTGCAGCTGTACATAGTCTATCGGTAAATAGTCCACCCATTTTCACCTACCTCATCCCCATACTGTTTTTATTTATTTATTTTTCTGTTCTTTTGCACACCAATATCTTCCTGTACATGACCATCTGATCATTTATCACTCCAGTGTTAATCTGCAAAATTGTAATTATTCGCCTACCTCCTCATGCCTTTTGCACACAATGTATATAGACTCCCCTTTTTTTCTACTGTGTTATTGACTTGTTAATTGTTTACTCCATGTGTAACTCTGTGTTGTCTGTTCACACTGCTATGCTTTATCTTGGCCAGGTCGCAGTTGCAAATGAGAACTTGTTCTCAACTAGCCTACCTGGTTAAATAAAGGTGAAATAAAAAATAAAAAAAGTCTCTAATGAAGTCTCTAATGAAGTCTCTAATGAAGTCTCTAATGAAGTCTCTAATGAAGTCTCTAATGAAGTCTCTAATGAAGTCAAGGTAAATTAAAGATGTTCTTCCCATACAAGTCAAGTCCCACGGTGTGTGTCCTCACATCAGGATTGTATCATAAAGAACAATGGTGAGGTGACGAGGACGGGTCTGTGAGTACCTCGTCCCACGTGTTGTGTGTGTGTGTGTGTGTGTGTGACCCCCTATTCTGTCATCACACTGCCGCACCCTACGTTATACTGAGTCACAGACAGTCATCGACAGAGGAAAAACACATCACTCATTAGACATCTCTTATCAAGGCCATCTACGAAGGGCTGGGGGTGGATTACCGCAATCCTGAAGGGGCGAAGCAGTAAGCTGGAACTGAACGTCTACTTCTGTTTTCGACATCTCAAAGCAGTATGATCGGAGGCCACAGCTTCACCTGTCCAGCTTACACCCACGTTTTACTGGCATCCCAAATGAACCAGTATTCCCTATACGGTGCCCTACTTAGATCAACAACATGTTGAATATGTCAGGACACTGTACTAGAATATGGTGAACAGCAACAACAGCAGTCCTCATCAGGACACTGTACTAGAATATGGTGAACAACAGCAGCAGGACACTGTACTAGAATATGGTGAACTGCAACAACAGCAGTCCTCGTCAGGACACTGTACTAGAATATGGTGACCTGCAATAACAGCAGTCCTCATCAGGACACTGTACTAGAATATGGTGACCTGCAACAACAGCAGTCCTCATCAGGACACTGTACTAGAATATGGTGACCTGCAACAACAGCAGTCCTCATCAGGACACTGTACTAGAATATGGTGAAAAACAGCAGCAGGACACTGTACTAGAATATGGTCAACAGCAGTCCTCGTCAGGACACTGTACTAGAATATGGTCAACAGCAGTCCTCGCCAGGACACTGTACTAGAATATGGTCAACAGCAGTCCTCATCAGGACACTGTACCAGAATATGGTCAACAGCAGTCCTCATCAGGACACTGTACCAGAATATGGTCAACAGCAGTCCTCATCAGGACACTGTACCAGAATATGGTCAACAGCAGTCCTCATCAGGACACTGTACTAGAATATGGTCAACAGCAGTCCTCATCAGGACACTGTACTAGAATATGGTCAACAGCAGTCCTCATCAGGACACTGTACTAGAATATGGTCAACAGCAGTCCTCGTCAGGACACTGTACTAGAATATGGTCAACAGCAGTCCTCATCAGGACACTGTACCAGAATATGGTCAACAGCAGTCCTCATCAGGACACTGTACTAGAATATGGTGAACAGCAGTCCTCATCAGGACACTGTACTAGAATATGGTGAACAGCAGTCCTCATCAGGACACTGTACTAGAATATGGTCAACAGCAGTCCTCATCAGGACACTGTACTAGAATATGGTCAACAGCAGTCCTCATCAGGACACTGTACTAGAATATGGTCAACAGCAGTCCTCATCAGGACACTGTACTAGAATATGGTCAACAGCAGTCCTCATCAGGACACTGTACTAGAATATGGTGAACAGCAGTCCTCATCAGGACACTGTACTAGAATATGGTCAACAGCAGTCCTCATCAGGACACTGTACTAGAATATGGTGACCTGCAACAACAGCAGTCCTCATCAGGACACTGTACTAGAATATGGTGAAAAACAGCAGCAGGACACTGTACTAGAATATGGTCAACAGCAGTCCGCAGGACACTGTACTAGAATATGGTCAACAGCAGTCCTCGTCAGGACACTGTACTAGAATATGGTCAACAGCAGTCCTCATCAGGACACTGTACCAGAATATGGTCAACAGCAGTCCTCATCAGGACACTGTACCAGAATATGGTCAACAGCAGTCCTCATCAGGACACTGTACCAGAATATGGTCAACAGCAGTCCTCATCCTACCAGAATATGGTCAGGACACTGTACTAGAATATGGTCAACAGCAGTCCTCATCAGGACACTGTACCAGAATATGGTCAACAGCAGTCCTCATCAGGACACTGTACCAGAATATGGTCAACAGCAGTCCTCATCAGGACACTGTACTAGAATATGGTCAACAGCAGTCCTCATCAGGACACTGTACTAGAATATGGTCAACAGCAGTCCTCATCAGGACACTGTACTAGAATATGGTCAACAGCAGTCCTCATCAGGACACTGTACTAGAATATGGTCAACAGCAGTCCTCATCAGGACACTGTACTAGAATATGGTCAACAGCAGTCCTCGTCAGGACACTGTACTAGAATATGGTCAACAGCAGTCCTCATCAGGACACTGTACCAGAATATGGTCAACAGCAGTCCTCATCAGGACACTGTACAGAATAGAGCATCATCAGGACACTGTACTAGAATATGGTGAACAGCAGTCCTCATCAGGACACTGTACTAGAATATGGTGAACAGCAGTCCTCATCAGGACACTGTACTAGAATATGGTCAACAGCAGTCCTCATCAGGACACTGTACTAGAATATGGTCAACAGCAGTCCTCATCAGGACACTGTACTAGAATATGGTCAACAGCAGTCCTCATCAGGACACTGTACTAGAATATGGTCAACAGCAGTCCTCATCAGGACACTGTACTAGAATATGGTGAACAGCAGTCCTCATCAGGACACTGTACTAGAATATGGTCAACAGCAGTCCTCATCAGGACACTGTACTAGAATATGGTCAACAGCAGTCCTCATCAGGACACTGTACTAGAATATGGTGAACAGCAGTCCTCATCAGGACACTGTACTAGAATATGGTCAACAGCAGTCCTCATCAGGACACTGTACTAGAATATGGTCAACAGCAGTCCTCATCAGGACACTGTACTAGAATATGGTCAACAGCAGTCCTCATCAGGACACTGTACTAGAATATGGTGAACAGCAGTCCTCATCAGGACACTGTACTAGAATATGGTCAACAGCAGTCCTCATCAGGACACTGTACTAGAATATGGTCAACAGCAGTCCTCATCAGGACACTGTACTAGAATATGGTCAACAGCAGTCCTCATCAGGACACTGTACTAGAATATGGTGAACAGCAGTCCTCATCAGGACACTGTACTAGAATATGGTCAACAGCAGTCCTCATCAGGACACTGTACTAGAATATGGTCAACAGCAGTCCTCATCAGGACACTGTACTAGAATATGGTGAACAGCAGTCCTCATCAGGACACTGTACTAGAATATGGTCAACAGCAGTCCTCATCAGGACACTGTACTAGAATATGGTCAACAGCAGTCCTCATCAGGACACTGTACTAGAATATGGTCAACAGCAGTCCTAGTCAGGACACTGTACTAGAATATGGTCAACAGCAGTCCTCGTCAGGACACTGTACTAGAATATGGTCAACAGCAGTCCTCATCAGGACACTGTACTAGAATATGGTCAACAGCAGTCCTCATCAGGACACTGTACTAGAATATGGTCAACAGCAGTCCTAGTCAGGACACTGTACTAGAATATGGTGAACAGCAGTCCTAGTCAGGACACTGTACTAGAATATGGTGAACAGCAATAACAGCAGTCCTCATCAGGACACTGTGCTAGAATATGGTCAACAGCAGTCCTCATCAGGACACTGTACTAGAATATGGTCAACAGCAGTCCTCGTCAGGACACTGTACTAGAATATGGTCAACAGCAGTCCTCATCAGGACACTGTACTAGAATATGGTCAACAGCAGTCCTCATCAGGACACTGTACTAGAATATGGTCAACAGCAGTCCTCGTCAGGACACTGTACTAGAATATGGTGAACAGCAGTCCTCATCAGGACACTGTACTAGAATATGGTCAACAGCAGTCCTCATCAGGACACTATACTAGAATATGGTCAACAGCAGTCCTCGTCAGGACACTGTACTAGAATATGGTGAACAGCAGTCCTCATCAGGACACTGTACTAGAATATGGTGAACAGCAGTCCTCATCAGGACACTGTACTAGAATATGGTGAACAACAGTCCTAGTCAGGACACTGTACTAGAATATGGTGAACAGCAGTCCTCATCAGGACACTGTACCAGAATATGGTCAACAGCAGTCCTCATCAGGACACTGTACTAGAATATGGTGACCTGCTATAACAGCAGTCCTCATCAGGACACTGTACTAGAATATGGTCAACAGCAGTCCTCGTCAGGACACTGTACTAGAATATGGTGAACAGCAGTCCTCATCAGGACACTGTACTAGAATATGGTGAACAACAGCAGCAGTCCTTATCAGGACACTGTACTAGAATATGGTGACCTGCAACAGCAGCAGTCCTCATCAGGACACTGTACTAGAATATGGTGAACAACAGCAGCAGTCCTCATCAGGACACTGTACTAGAATATGGTGACCTGCAATAACAGCAGTCCTCATCAGGACACTGTACTAGAATATGGTGACCTGCAACAACAGCAGTCCTCATCAGGACACTGTACTAGAATATGGTGAACTGCAACAACAGCAGTCCTCATTTTTTATTTATTTTATTTATTTCACCTTTATTTAACCAGGTAGGCAAGTTGAGAACAAGTTCTCATTTACAATTGCGTCCTGGCCAAGATAAACCAAAGCAGTTCGACACATACAACGACACAGAGTTACACATGGAGCAAAACAAACATACAGTCAATAATACAGTATCAACAAGTCTATATACGATGTGAGCAAATGAGGTGAGATAAGGGAGGTAAAGGCAAAAAAAGGCCATGGTGGCAAAGTAAATACAATATAGCAAGTAAAACACTGGAATGGTAGATTTGCAGTGGAAGAATGTGCAAAGTAGAAATAAAAATAATGGGGTGCAAAGGAGGAAAATAAATAAATTAATTAAATACAGTAGGGAAAGAGGTAGTTGTTTGGGCTAAATTATAGGTGGGCTATGTACAGGTGCAGTAATCTGTGAGCTGCTCTGACAGTTGGTGCTTAAAGCTAGTGAGGGAGATAAGTGTTTCCAGTTTCAGAGATTTTTGTAGTTCGTTCCAGTCATTGGCAGCAGAGAACTGGAAGGAGAGGCGGCCAAAGAAAGAATTGGTTTTGGGGGTGACTAGAGAGATATACCTGCTGGAGCGTGTGCTACAGGTGGGAGATGCTATGGTGACCAGCGAGCTGAGATAAGGGGGGACTTTACCTAGCAGGGTCTTGTAGATGACATGGAGCCAGTGGGTTTGGCGACGAGTATGAAGCGAGGGCCAGCCAATGAGAGCGTACAGGTCGCAATGGTGGGTAGTATATGGGGCTTTGGTGACAAAACGGATTGCCCTGTGATAGACTGCATCCAATTTGTTGAGTAGGGTATTGGAGGCTATTTTGTAAATGACATCGCCAAAGTCGAGGATTGGTAGGATGGTCAGTTTTACAAGGATATGTTTGGCAGCATGAGTGAGGGATGCTTTGTTGCGAAATAGGAAGCCAATTCTAGATTTAACTTTGGATTGGAGATATTTGATATGGGTTTGGAAGGAGAGTTTACAGTCTAACCAGACACCTAAGTATTTGTAGTTGTCCACGTATTCTAAGGCAGAGCCGTCCAGAGTAGTGATGTTGGACAGGCGGGTAGGTGCGGGTAGCGATCGGTTGAAGAGCATGCATTTAGTTTTACTTGTATTTAAGAGCAGTTGGAGGCCACGGAAGGAGAGTTGTATGGCATTGAAGCTTGCCTGGAGGGTTGTTAACACAGTGTCCAAAGAAGGGCCAGAAGTATACAGAATGGTGTCGTCTGCGTAGAGGTGGATCAGAGACTCACCAGCAGCAAGAGCGACCTCATTGATGTATACAGAGAAGAGAGTCGGTCCAAGAATTGAACCCTGTGGCACCCCCATAGAGACTGCCAGAGGTCCGGACAGCAGACCCTCCGATTTGACACACTGAACTCTATCAGAGAAGTAGTTGGTGAACCAGGCGAGGCAAACATTTGAGAAACCAAGGCTGTCGAGTCTGCCGATGAGGATGTGGTGATTGACAGAGTCAAAAGCCTTGGCCAGATCAATGAACACGGCTGCACAGTAAAGTTTCTTATCGATGGCGGTTAAGATATCGTTTAGGACCTTGAGTGTGGCTGAGGAGCACCCATGACCAGCTCTGAAACCAGATTGCATAGCAGAATATGGTCAACAGCAGTCCTCATCAGGACACTGTACTAGAATATGGTGAGCTGCAACAACAGCAGTCCTCATCGGGACACTGTACTAGAATATGGTCAACAGCAGTCCTCGTCAGGACACTGTACTAGAATATGGTGAACAGCAGTCCTCACCAGGACACTGTACTAGAATATGGTGACCTGCAACAACAGCAGTCCTCATCAGGACACTGTACTAGAATATGGTGAACAGCAGTCCTCGCGAGGACACTGTACTAGAATATGGTGAACAACAGCAGCAGGACACTGTACTAGAATATGGTGACCTGCAACAAAAGCAGTCCTCATCAGGACACTGTACTAGAATATGGTGAACAACAGCAGCAGGACACTGTACTAGAATATGGTGAAAAACAGCAGCAGGACACTGTACTAGAATATGGTGAACAACAGCAGCAGGACACTGTACTAGAATATGGTGACCTGCAACAAAAGCAGTCCTCATCAGGACACTGTACTAGAATATTGTGAACAGCAACAACAGCTGTCCTCATCAGGACACTATACTAGAATATGGTGAACAACAGCAGCAGGACACTGTACTAGAATATGGTCAACAGCAGTCCTCGTCAGGACACTGTACTAGAATATGGTGAACAACAGCAGCAGGACACTGTACTAGAATATGGTCAACAGCAGTCCTCATCAGGACACTGTACTAGAATATGGTGAACAACAGCAGCAGGACACTGTACTAGAATATGGTGAACAGCAGTCCTCATCAGGACACTGTACTAGAATAGCAGTCCTCGTCAGGACACTGAACTAGAATATGGTCAACAGCAGTCCTCGTCAGGACACTGAACTAGAATATGGTCAACAGCAGTCCTCATCAGGACACTGTACTAGAATATGGTCAACAGCAGTCCTCGTCAGGACACTGAACTAGAATATGGTCAACAGCAGTCCTCGTCAGGACACTGAACTAGAATATGGTCAACAGCAGTCCTCATCAGGACACTGTACTAGAATATGGTGAACAGCAGTCCTCGTCAGGACACTGTACTAGAATATGGTCAACAGCAGTCCTCGTCAGGACACTGAACTAGAATATGGTCAACAGCAGTCCTCGTCAGGACACTGAACTAGAATATGGTCAACAGCAGTCCTCGTCATGACACTGTACCAGAATATGGTGAACAGCAGTCCTCGTCAGGACACTGTACTAGAATATGGTCAACAGCAGTCCTCGTCATGACACTGTACCAGAATATGGTGAACAGCAGTCCTCATCAGGACACTGTACTAGAACATGGTCAACAGCAGTCCTCGTCAGGACACTGTACTAGAATATGGTCAACAGCAGTCCTCGCCAGGACACTGTACTAGAATATGGTCAACAGCAGTCCTCGTCAGGACACTGTACCAGAATATGGTGAACAGCAGTCCTCGCCAGGACACTGTACTAGAATATGGTCAACAGCAGTCCTCGTCAGGACACTGTACTAGAATATGGTGAACAGCAGTCCTCATCAGGACACTGTACTAGAACATGGTCAACAGCAGTCCTCATCAGGACACTGTACTAGAATATTGTGAACAGCAACAACAGCAGTCCTCGTCAGGACACTGTACTAGAATATGGTCAACAGCAGTCCTCGTCAGGACACTGTACTAGAATATTGTGAACAGCAACAACAGCAGTCCTCGTCAGGACACTGTACTAGAATATGGTTAACAGCAGTCCTCGTCAGGACACTGAACTAGAATATGGTCAACAGCAGTCCTCATCAGGACACTGTACTAGAATATGGTGAACAGCAGTCCCGTCAGGACACTGTACTAGAATATGGTCAACAGCAGTCCTCGTCAGGACACTGAACTAGAATATGGTCAACAGCAGTCCTCTCAGGACACTGAACTAGAATATGGTCAACAGCAGTCCTCGTCATGACACTGTACCAGAATATGGTGAACAGCAGTCCTCGTCAGGACACTGTACTAGAATATGGTCAACAGCAGTCCTCGTCATGACACTGTACCAGAATATGGTGAACAGCAGTCCTCATCAGGACACTGTACTAGAACATGGTCAACAGCAGTCCTCGTCAGGACACTGTACGAGAATATGGTCAACAGCAGTCCTCGCCAGGACACTGTACTAGAATATGTTCAACAGCAGTCCTCGTCAGGACACTGTACTAGAATATGGTCAACAGCAGTCCTCGTCAGGACACTGTACCAGAATATGGTGAACAGCAGTCCTCGCCAGGACACTGTACTAGAATATGGTCAACAGCAGTCCTCGTCAGGACACTGTACTAGAATATGGTGAACAGCAGTCCTCATCAGGACACTGTACTAGAACATGGTCAACAGCAGTCCTCATCAGGACACTGTACTAGAATATTGTGAACAGCAACAACAGCAGTCCTCGTCAGGACACTGTACTAGAATATGGTCAACAGCAGTCCTCGTCAGGACACTGTACCAGAATATGGTGAACAGCAGTATGTCTGGGATCCTTGATCTCTCAACAGTGTGGCATAGCACGGTTGGTACATCACTTCCCATTTCTGTGGCACAGCAGAGGGTACTGTGCCACCATGTCTGTGTCTGGATAAGACACTTTCCATGCCATGCCACATAGCGCTGCAGTGCTGACTCTACTCTGCCCGGTCTGCCCCCACAGCCAGCTGTTTCCATGGCACACCAGCCGGCAGCCAGCCTCCACAGCTCCTCTGGGCCATGCTACTGAGGCTACAGCCAGGCTGATTAGACTGCTACTGGGTAACTAGGGGGATTGGTCAGGTTTCATTGTCCACAGTAGGGTTGGAAAATTCCCCAAAATCCCAGGTTTCCAGAATTCCTGGTTGGAGGATTTTGAATTTCCTCAAATACAAAAACCTGGGAATTTTGGTAAAGTTACCAGAATTTTGCAACCCACAGGCCCAGGGAAGGGAGGCAGCCCTAGCCCACAGGCCCAGTGAAGGGAGGAAGCCCTAGCCCACAGGTCCAGTGGAGGGAGGCAGCCCTAGCCCACAGGCCCAGGGAAGGGAGGCAGCCCTAGCCCACAGGCCCAGGAAGGGAGGCAGCCCTAGCCCACAGGCCCAGGGAAGGGAGGCAGCCCTAGCCCACAGGCCCAGGGAAGGGAGGCAGCCCTAGCCCACAGGCCCAGGGAAGGGAGGCAGCCCTAGCCCACAGGCCCAGGGAAGGGAGGCAGCCCTAGCCCACAGGCCCAGTGAAGGGAGGCAGCCCTAGCCCACAGGCCCAGGGAAGGGAGGCAGCCCTAGCCCACAGGCCCAGGGAAGGGAGGCAGCCCTAGCCCACAGGCCCAGTGAAGGGAAGCAGCCCTAGCCCACAGGCCCAGGAAGGGAGGCAGCCCTAGCCCACAGGCCCAGGAAGTGAGGCTGCCCTAGCCCACAGGCCCAGGAAGGGATGCTACCCTAGCCCACAGGCCCAGGAAGGGAGGCAGCCCTAGCCCACAGGCCCAGGAAGGGAGGCAGCCCTAGCCCACAGGCCCAGGGGCCAGGAAGGGAGGCAGCCCTAGCCCACAGGCCCAGGGGCCAGGAAGGGAGGCAGCCCTAGCCCAATGGCCCAGGAAGGGAGGCACCCACAGGCACAGGAAGGGAGGCAGCCCTAGCCCACAGGTCCAGGGGCCAGGAAGGGAGGCAGCCCTAGCCCACAGGCCCAGTGAAGGGAAGCAGCCCTAGCCCACAGGCCCAGGAAGGGAAGCAGCCCTAGCCCACAGGCCCAGGAAGGGAAGCAGCCCTAGCCCACAGGCCCAGGGGCCAGGAAGGGAAGCAGCCCTAGCCCACAGGCCCAGGGGCCAGGAAGGGAGGCAGCCCTAGTCTACAGGCCCAGGAAGGGAGGCAGCCCTAGCCCACAGGCCCAGTGGCCAGGAAGTGAAGCAGCCCTAGCCCACATACCCAGTGAAGGGAGGCAGCCCTAGCCCACAGGCCCAGGAAGGGAGGCAGCCCTAGCCCACAGACCCAGGAAATGAGGCTGCCCTAGCCCACAGGCCCAGGAAGGGATGCTACCCTAGCCCACAGGCCCAGGAAGGGAGGCAGCCCTAGCCCACAGGCCCAGGAAGGGATGCTACCCTAGCCCACAGGCCCAGGAAGGGAGGCAGCCCTAGCCCACAGGCCCAGGAAGGGAGGCAGCCCTAGCCCACAGGCCCAGGGGCCAGGAAGGGAGGCAGCCCTAGCCCACAGGCCCAGTGAAGGGAGGCAGCCCTAGCCCACAGCCCAGGAAGGGAGGCAGCCCTAGCCCACAGGCCCAGGGGCCAGGAGGGAGGCAGCCCTAGCCCACAGGCCCAGGGGCCAGGAAGGGAGGCAGCCCTAGCCCAATGGCCCAGGAAGGGAGGCAGCCCTAGCCCACAGGCCCAGGAAGGGAGGCAGCCCTAGCCCACAGGCCCAGTGAAGGGAGGCAGCCCTAGCCCACAGGCCCAGGAAGGGAGGCAGCCCTAGCCCACAGGCCCAGGAAGCCAGGCAGCCCTAGCCCAATGGCCCAGGAAGGGAGGCAGCCCTAGCCCACAGGCCCAGGAAGGGAGGCAGCCCTCGCCCACAGGCCAGGAAGGGAGGCAGTTTAAAGTATTGATAGTACTAGGAGGAAAAGCTCAGCAAGCACCTCTGACATTTTAGACAGCTAGCAACCACGTCTTGTTGAAGACTATTGGATCTATCTGTCCGTCCAGCAACATCGGAAAACTGAGGGATCGTGTAAGAACCCTCTAGTACATACAGGAGTTATGTGAACACTTGTCATACTAATCTCAGCAGGTCCAGGTGTGATTCTGCGTAGGTGAGCAGGGTCATGTGACCCTGTAGGGTGCCATTTTGGACTCCAGTATAGTCTACCCACTGGGCACAGACGTCAATTCAATGTCTATTCCACGTTGGTTCAACGTCCTTTCACTGAAACGACGTGACAGCAACATTGATTGAACCAGTGTGTGCCCAGCGCGGGTAGCTGTGACTCTGCTTAGGCAAGTAGCTTTGTGTGACACAGTACCTAGTTCATCGATGCAAGGGCTATTGGACTCCTGTGAATGAGCTGTTTATCAACTGGTTACTCGGCTACGGAGAACATTGAACGTAACACTGTTACATGTAAGAGTTACAGTCGTTATTCCACCACCTAGAAACACTAACTCCATCAGCACAGCTCCAGCTGGGAAAACAGTTCATCACCGCAGAGCTACTCAAGCTCATGTAAATAACTCCGCAGAATGCCTAAGCCGTGCAAGCTTTGACGCCCCATATAGATTCTGGTTTACACCTCAAGTGAGTTCGACACTGTGAAAATATTGGCACCCTGTATAGTGTAGGGCTCTGGTTGAAATAAGTGCACTTTATAGGGAATAAGGTGTCATTTGGGATTCGCACTGGTACATCCAAAGTACGGCCGGGGGAGGGGGGGGCTCATCTCGTGTACAGCCCGCTGAAGGTTAGCAACAGAACACACGGACGCGCAGCAGACAGACATCTGGTGAAACCGTAGAGACTCAGCTGTCGCCAGCCTGACATCTCTTCGCTCTCACTCTTCGGGAGGCTGGGAGACGAGGAGGAGGGCTGGAAGGAAGGAAGGAAGGAAGGAAGGAAGGAAGGAAGGAAGGGGAAGGGAAGGGAGGGAAATTTGCTCACGGCCTGCCATATCAAGGACATTGCAGAGACAGAGAAAGCGAGCCAGGAGGTTGCTGTGGACACAGTGGCTGAAACAGTAGCCTAGGGGGTCAGGGGGTGTTGGGGTGGAGGGGCAACGGGGAGGTATTGGGTTGGGTGGGGGAGAGGGGTGGGACAGAGGGAAGAGGAGTGGTCAGGGGGGCGTGATGGTCAGGGTACCCACTTAGTATCAAGCCATTACATTCCTCCCACCTCTTCCTGGAGGTCAGGCTGTGGGACATTGGACAGAGGGAGGGACAGGAGAGGAGGAAGAGTAGAAGGGAGATGAGGAGGAAGAGTAGACGGGAGAGGAGGAGGGAGAGTAGAAGGGAGAGGAGGAGGAAGAGTAGAAGGGAGAGGAGGAGGGAGAGTAGAAGGGAGAGGAGGAGGGAGAGTAGAAGGGAGAGGAGGAAGAGTAGAAGGGAGAGGAGGAGGGAGAGTAGAAGGGAGAGGAGGAGGGAGAGTAGAAGGGAGAGGAGGAGGGAGAGTAGAAGGGAGGAGGAGGAGGAAGAGTAGAAGTGAGAGGAGGAGGGAGAATAGAAGGGAGAGGAGGAGGGAGAGTAGAAGGGAGGAGGAGGAGGAAGAGTATAAGTGAGAGGATTAGGGAGAATAGAAGGGAGAGGAGGAGGAAGAGTATAAGTGAGAGGATTAGGGAGAATAGAAGGGAGAGGAGGAGGGAGAGTAGAAGGGAGAGGAGGAGGGAGAATAGAAGGGAGAGGAGGAGGGAGAGTAGAAGGGAGAGGAGGAGGGAGAGTAGAAGGGAGGAGGAGGAGGAAGAGTAGAAGGGAGATGAGGAGGAAGAGTCGAATGGAGAGTAGAAGGGAGAGGAGGAGGGAGAGTAGAAGGGAAAGGAGGAGGGAGAGGAGGAGGGAGAGTAGAAGGGGAGAGGAGGAGGGAGAGTAGAAGGGAGAGGAGGAGAAAAGGTAGGGAAAGGTGGCCAAATTCAGAAGGAGGGATGGAGGTGAGGACAAGAGGAAAGGAGAGTGTGAGTAGCAGGAAATGAGAGAGGGGACAGAGGCCTCTTCAGGGGTGGCGTTCCTTCAGCTCTGGCGGCTCAGTCTGACATCTTAACCCCGCTCATTAACTCCACTTGTCAGTAGGCTCTTAGGCAGAGATGGGTAGCGTTCCAAACAGGTCCCTATATAGTACGCTACTTCTGACCACCTCTGGTAAAATATATCAAACAATCAAATGTATTTATAAAGCCCTTCTTACATCAGCTGATATCTCAAAGTGCTGTACAGAAACCCAGCCTAAAACCCCAAACAGCAAGCAATGCAGGTGTAGAGGCATGGTGGCTTGGAAAAACTCCCTAGAAAGGCCAGAACCTAGGAAGAAACCTAGAGAGGAACCAGACTATGAGGGGTGGCCAGTCCTCTTCTGGCTGTGCCGGGTGGAGATTATAACAGAACATAGCCAAGATGTTCAAATGTTCATATATGACCAGCAGGGTCAAATAATAATAATCACAGTAGTTGTCAAGGGTGCAACAGGTCAGCACCTCAGGAGTAAATGTCAGTTGGCTTTTCATAGCCGATCATTCAGAGTATCTCTACCGCTCCTGCTGTCTCTAGAGAGTTGAAAACAGCAGGTCTGGGACAGGTAGCACATCCAGTGAACAGGTCAGGGTTCCATAGCCGCAGGCAGTACAGTTGGATAGAGAGAGGGAGAGTTGAAAACAGCAGGTCTGGGACAGGTAGCACGTCCAGTGAACAGGTCAGGGTTCCATTGGAAGAACAGTTGAAACTGGAGCAGCAGCAGGTGGACTGGGGGGCAGCAGGTGGACTGGGGGGCAGAGAGCAGTCATCAGGCCAGGTAGTCCTGAGTAATGGTCCTAGGGCTCAGGTCCTCCGAGAAAAGAGAGAAAGAATTAGAGGGAGCATACTTAAATTCACACAGGATACTGGATAAGACAGGATAAATAGTCAGACTGACCCCCCGACACAAACGATACAGCATTATTTTTTTTATTTTTTTTTATTTCACCTTTATTTAACCAGGTAGGCTAGTTGAGAACACCTTTATTTAACCAGGTAGGCTAGGTGAGAACACCTTTATTTAACCAGGTAGGCTAGTTGAGAACACCTTTATTTAACCAGGTAGGCTAGGTGAGAACACCTTTATTTAACCAGGTAGGCTAATTGAGAACACCTTTATTTAACCAGGTGGCCAGTTGAGAACACCTTTATTCAACCAGGTAGGCTAGGTGAGAACACCTTTATTTAACCAGGTAGGCTAGTTGAGAACACCTTTATTTAACCAGGTAGGCTAGGTGAGAACACCTTCATTTAACCAGGTAGGCTAATTGAGAACACCTTTATTTAACCAGGTGGCCAGTTGAGAACACCTTTATTTAACCAGGTAGGCTAGGTGAGAACACCTTTATTTAACCAGGTAGGCTAGTTGAGAACACCTTTATTTAACCAGGCTAGTTGAGAACACCTTTATTTAACCAGGTAGGCTAGTTGAGAACACCTTTATTTAACCAGGTAGGCTAGTTGAGAATACCTTTATTTAACCAGGTAGGCTAGTTGAGAACACCTTTATTTAACCAGGTGGCCAGTTGAGAACACCTTTATTTAACCAGGTAGGCTAGGTGAGAACACCTTTATTTAACCAGGTAGGCTAGTTGAGAACACCTTTATTTAACCAGGCTAGTTGAGAACACCTTTATTTAACCAGGTAGGCTAGTTGAGAACACCTTTATTTAACCAGGTAGGCTAGTTGAGAACACCTTTATTTAACCAGGTGGCCAGTTGAGAACACCTTTATTTAACCAGGTAGGCTAGGTGAGAACACCTTTATTTAACCAGGTAGGCTAGTTGAGAACACCTTTATTTAACCAGGTAGGCTAGTTGAGAACACCTTTATTGAACCAGGTGGCCAGTTGAGAACACCTTTATTTAACCAGGTAGGCTAGTTGAGAACACCTTTATTTAACCAGGTAGGCTAGTTGAGAACACCTTTATTTAACCAGGCTAGTTGAGAACACCTTTATTTAACCAGGTAGGCTAGTTGAGAACACCTTTATTTAACCAGGTAGGCTAGTTGAGAACACCTTTATTTAACCAGGTAGGCTAGTTGAGAACACCTTTATTTAACCAGGTAGGCTAGTTGAGAACACCTTTATTTAACCAGGTAGGCTAGTTGAGAACACCTTTATTTAACCAGGTAGACTAGTTGAGAACACCTTTATTTAACCAGGTAGGCTAGTTGAGAACAAGTTCTCATTTGCAACTGGACCTGGATACCAAGATGGGGGGCATAGCAGTGTGAACAGACAACACAGAGTTACACATGGAGTAAACAATTAACAAGTCAATAACACAGTAGAAAAAAAGGGAGTCTATATACATTGTGTGCAAAAGGCATGAGGAGGGGCGAATAATGTACAATTTTGCAGATCAACACTGGAGTGATAAATGATCAGATGGTCATGTACAGGTAGAGATACTGGTGTGCAAAAGAGCAGAAAAGTAAATAAATAAAAACAGTATGGGGATGAGGTAGGTGAAAAAGGGTGGGCTATTTACCAATAGATTATGTACAGCTGCAGCGATCGGTTAGCTGCTCAGATAGCTGATGTTTGAAGTTGGTGAGGGCGGCAGTGTAGCCTAGTGGTTAGAGCATTGGACTAGTAACCGAAAGGTTGCAAGTTCAAATCCCCGAGCTGACAAGGTACAAAATCTGTCGTTCTGCCCCTGAACAGGCAGTTAACCCACTGTTCCTAGGCCGTCATTGAAAATAAGAATTTGTTCTTAACTGACTTGCCTAGTAAAATAAAGGTAAAATAAAAAAATGGAAAAAAATAAAAGTCTCCAACTTCAGGGATTTTTGCAATTCGTTCCAGTCACAGGCAGCAGAGTACTGGAACGAAAGGCGGCCAAATGAGGTGTTGGCTTTAGGGATGGTCAGTGAGATACACCTGCTGGAGCGCGTGCTACGGGTGGGTGTTGCCATCGTGGCCAGTGAACTGAGATAAGGCGGAGCTTTTACCTAGCATGGACTTGTAGATGACCTGGGTCTGGCTCCAGGATACCAGAGGACTGGTGAAGGGGGGTCTCAGGTTGTACTGGTGGATACCAGAGGACTGGGGGGGTCTCAGGTTGTACTGGTGGATACCAGAGGACTGGGGAGGTCTCAGGTTGTACTGGTGGATACCAGAGGACTGGGGGGGGTCTCAGGTTGTACTGGTGGATACCAGAGGACTGGAGGGGGGGTCTCAGGTTGTACTGGTGGATACCAGAGGACTGGGGGGTCTCAGGTTGTACTGGTGGATACCAGAGGACTGGAGGGGGGGTCTCAGGTTGTACTGGTGGATACCAGAGGACTGGGGGGGGGTCTCAGGTTGTACTGGTGGATACCAGAGGACTGGGGGGGGTCTCAGGTTGTACTGGTGGATACCAGAGGACTGGAGGGGGTCTCAGGTTGTACTGGTGGATACCAGAGGACTGGGGGGTCTCAGGTTGTACTGGTGGATACCAGAGGACTGGAGGGGGGGTCTCAGGTTGTACTGGTGGATACCAGAGGACTGGAGGTTGTACTGGTGGATACCAGGGGGGTCTCAGGTTGTACTGGTGGATACCAGAGGACTGGGGGGGTCTCAGGTTGTACTGGTGGATACCAGAGGACTGGAGGGGGTCTCAGGTTGTACTGGTGGATACCAGAGGACTGGGGGGGGTCTCAGGTTGTACTGGTGGATACCAGAGGACTGGGGGGTCTCAGGTTGTACTGGTGGATACCAGAGGACTGGGGGGGTCTCAGGTTGTACTGGTGGATACCAGAGGACTGGGGGGTCTCAGGTTGTAGGTTGACTAGGGGGGTCTCAGGTTGGTGGATACCAGAGGACTGGGGGGTCTCAGGTTGTACTGGTGGATACCAGAGGACTGAAGGGGGGGGTCTCAGGTTGTACTGGTGGATACCAGAGGACTGGTGGGGGGGTCTCAGGTTGTACTGGTGGATACCAGAGGACTGGTGGATGGGGGGTCTCAGGTTGTACTGGTGGATACCAGAGGACTGGTGGGGGTCTCAGGTTGTACTGGTGGATACCAGAGGACTGGGGGGGTCTCAGGTTGTACTGGTGGATACCAGAGGACTGGTGGGGGTCTCAGGTTGTACTGGTGGATACCAGAGGACTGGTGGGGGTCTCAGGTTGTACTGGTGGATACCAGAGGACTGGGGGGTCTCAGGTTGTACTGGTGGATCTGGGGGGGTCTCAGGTTGTACTGGTGGATACCAGAGGACTGTGGGGGGGTCTCAGGTTGTACTGGTGGATACCAGAGGACTGGTGGGGGGGTCTCAGGTTGTACTGGTGGATACCAGAGGACTGGGGGGGTCTCAGGTTGTACTGGTGGATACCAGAGGACTGGGGGGGTCTCAGGTTGTACTGGTGGATACCAGAGGACTGGGGGGTCTCAGGTTGTACTGGTGGATACCAGAGGACTGGGGGGTCTCAGGTTGTACTGGTGGATACCAGAGGACTGGGGGGGTCTCAGGTTGTACTGGTGGATACCAGAGGACTGGGGGGGTCTCAGGTTGTACTGGTGGATACCAGAGGACTGGTGGGGGGGTCTCAGGTTGTACTGGTGGATACCAGAGGACTGGGGGGGTCTCAGGTTGTACTGGTGGATACCAGAGGACTGGGGGGCTCAGGTTGTACTGGTGGATACCAGAGGACTGGGGGGGGGGTCTCAGGTTGTACCAGAGGACTGCTCAGTGGATACCAGAGGACTGGTGGGGGTCTCAGGTTGTACTGGTGGATACCAGAGGACTGGTGGGGGGTCTCAGGTTGTACTGGTGGATACCAGAGGACTGGGGGGGGGTCTCAGGTTGTACTGGTGGATACCAGAGGACTGGGGGGGTGTCTCAGGTTGTACTGGTGGATACCAGAGGACTGGGGGGGTCTCAGGTTGTACTGGTGGATACCAGAGGACTGGGGGGCTCAGGTTGTACTGGTGGATACCAGAGGACTGGGGGTCTCAGGTTGTACTGGTGGATACCAGAGGACTGGGGGGTCTCAGGTTGTACTGGTGGATACCAGAGGACTGGTGGGGGGTCTCAGGTTGTACTGGTGGATACCAGAGGACTGGTGGGGGGGGTCTCAGGTTGTACCGGTGGATACCAGAGGACTGGTGGGGGGGTCTCAGGTTGTACTGGTGGATACCAGAGGACTGGGGGGGTCTCAGGTTGTACTGGTGGATACCAGAGGAGGACTGGGGGGGTCTCAGGTTGTACTGGTGGATACCAGAGGACTGGGGGGGTCTCAGGTTGTACTGGTGGATACCAGAGGACTGGGGGGTCTCAGGTTGTACTGGTGGATACCAGAGGACTGGTGGTCTCAGGTTGTACTGGTGGATCTCAGGACTGGTGGGGGGGGTCTCAGGTTGTACCGGTGGATACCAGAGGACTGGGGGGGGGTCTCAGGTTGTACCGGTGGATACCAGAGGACTGGGGGGGGGGGTCTCAGGTTGTACTGGTGGATACCAGAGGACTGGGGGGTCTCAGGTTGTACTGGTGGATACCAGAGGACTGGGGGGGGTCTCAGGTTGTACTGGTGGATACCAGAGGACTGGGGGGTCTCAGGTTGTACTGGTGGATACCAGAGGACTGGGGGGTCTCAGGTTGTACTGGTGGATACCAGAGGACTGGGGGGTCTCAGGTTGTACTGGTGGATACCAGAGGACTGGTGGGGGGGTCTCAGGTTGTACTGGTGGATACCAGAGGACTGGGGGGGGGGGGGTCTCAGGTTGTACCGGTGGATACCAGAGGACTGGGGGGGGGGGTCTCAGGTTGTACTGGTGGATACCAGAGGACTGAGGGGGTGGGGGGTCTCAGGTTGTACTGGTGGATACCAGAGGACTGGGGGGGTCTCAGGTTGTACTGGTGGATACCAGAGGACTGGGGGGGTCTCAGGTTGTACTGGTGGATACCAGAGGACTGGGGGAGTGTCTCAGGTTGTACTGGTGGATACCAGAGGACTGGGGGGGTCTCAGGTTGTACTGGTGGATACCAGAGGACTGGGGGGTCTCAGGTTGTACTGGTGGATACCAGAGACTGGGGGGTCTCAGGTTGTACTGGTGGATACCAGAGGGGGGGTCTCAGGTTGTACTGGTGGATACCAGAGGACTGGGGGGGTCTCAGGTTGTACTGGTGGATACCAGAGGACTCAGGTTGGTGGATACCAGGGGGGGGTCTCAGGTTGTACTGGTGGATACCAGAGGACTGGGGGGTCTCAGGTTGTACTGGTGGATACCAGAGGACTGGGGGGGTCTCAGGTTGTACTGGTGGATACCAGAGGACTGGGGGGGGTCTCAGGTTGTACTGGTGGATACCAGAGGACTGGGGGGTCTCAGGTTGTACTGGTGGATACCACAGAGGACTGGGGGGTCTCAGGTTGTACTGGTGGATACCAGAGGACTGGGGGGTCTCAGGTTGTACTGGTGGATACCAGAGGACAGGTTGTACTGGTGGATACCAGGGGGGGGGGGTCTCAGGTTGTACTGGTGGATACCAGAGGACTGGGGGGGTCTCAGGTTGTACTGGTGGATACCAGAGGACTGGTGGATGGGGGGGTCTCAGGTTGTACTGGTGGATACCAGAGGACTGGGGGGGTCTCAGGTTGTACTGGTGGATACCAGAGGACTGGGGGGGGTCTCAGGTTGTACTGGTGGATACCAGAGGACTGGGGGGTGTCTCAGGTTGTACTGGTGGATACCAGAGGACTGGAGGTCTCAGGTTGTACTGGTGGATACCAGAGGACTGGGGGGGGGGGGGTGTCTCAGGTTGTACTGGTGGATACCAGAGGACTGGGGGGTCTCAGGTTGTACTGGTGGATACCAGAGGACTGGGGGGGGTCTCAGGTTGTACTGGTGGATACCAGAGGACTAGTGGGGGGTCTCAGGGTTGTACTGGTGGATACCAGAGGACTGGGGGGTCTCAGGTTGTACTGGTGGATACCAGAGGACTGGGGGGTCTCAGGTTGTACTGGTGGATACCAGAGGACTGGGGGGGGTCTCAGGTTGTACTGGTGGATACCAGAGGACTGGGGGGGTCTCAGGTTGTACTGGTGGATACCAGAGGACTGGGGGTCTCAGGGTACTGGTGGATACCAGAGGACTGGGGGTCTCAGGTTGTACTGGTGGATACCAGAGGACTGAGGGGGGTCTCAGGTTGTACTGGTGGATACCAGAGGACTGGGGGGTCTCAGGTTGTACTGGTGGATACCAGAGGACTGGTGGGGGGGTCTCAGGTTGTACTGGTGGATACCAGAGGACTGGGGGGGGGTCTCAGGTTGTACTGGTGGATACCAGAGGACTGGTGGGGGGTCTCAGGTTGTACTGGTGGATACCAGAGGACTGGAGGGGGGTCTCAGGTTGTACTGGTGGATACCAGAGGACTGGTGGGGGGTCTCAGGTTGTACTGGTGGATACCAGAGGGACTGGGGGGGTCTCAGGTTGTACTGGTGGATACCAGAGGACTGGGGGGTCTCAGGTTGTACTGGTGGATACCAGAGGACTGGTGGGGGGTCTCAGGTTGTACTGGTGGATACAGAGGACTGGTGGGGGGGTCTCAGGTTGTACTGGTGGATACCAGAGGACTGGGGGGTCTCAGGTTGTACTGGTGGATACCAGAGGACTGGGGGGTCTCAGGTTGTACTGGTGGATACCAGAGGACTGGGGGGTCTCAGGTTGTACTGGTGGATACAGAGGACTGGGGGGGTCTCAGGTTGTACTGGTGGATACAGAGGACTGGGGGGTCTCAGGTTGTACTGGTGGATACCAGAGGACTGGTGGGGGGGTCTCAGGTTGTACTGGTGGATACCAGAGGACTGGGGGTCTCAGGTTGTACTGGTGGATCAGAGGACTGGGGGTCTCAGGTTGTACTGGTGGATACCAGAGGACTGGTGGGGGGTCTCAGGTTGTACTGGTGGATACCAGAGGACTGGTGGGGGGTCTCAGGTTGTACTGGTGGATACCAGAGGACTGGGGGTCTCAGGTTGTACTGGTGGATACCAGAGGGACTGGTGGGGGTCTCAGGTTGTACTGGTGGATACCAGAGGACTGGGGGGTCTCAGGTTGTACTGGTGGATACCAGAGGACTGGGGGCTCAGGTTGTACTGGTGGATACCAGAGGACTGGGGGGTCTCAGGTTGTACTGGTGGATACCAGAGGACTGGGGGGGTCTCAGGTTGTACTGGTGGATACCAGAGGACTGGTGGGGGGGGGTCTCAGGTTGTACTGGTGGATACCAGAGGACTGAGGGTTGTACTGGTGGATACCAGAGGACTCTCAGGTTGTACTGGTGGATACCAGAGGACTGGGGGGGGTCTCAGGTTGTACTGGTGGATACCAGAGGACTGGGGGTCTCAGGTTGTACTGGTGGATACCAGAGGACTGGGGGGTCTCAGGTTGTACTGGTGGATACCAGAGGACAGAGGGACTGGTGGATACCAGGGACTGGGGGTCTCAGGTTGTACTGGTGGATACCAGAGGACTGGGGGGTCTCAGGTTGTACTGGTGGATACCAGAGGACTGGGGGTCTCAGGTTGTACTGGTGGATACCAGAGGACTGGGGGGGGTCTCAGGTTGTACTGGTGGATACCAGAGGACTGGGGGGGGGGGTCTCAGGTTGTACTGGTACCAGAGGACTGGGGGGTGTCTCAGGTTGTACTGGTGGATACCAGAGGACTGTGGGGGGGGTCTCAGGTTGTACTGGTGGATACCAGAGGACTGGGGGGTCTCAGGTTGTACTGGTGGATACCAGAGGACTGTGGGGGGGGTCTCAGGTTGTACTGGTGGATACCAGAGGACTGGGGGGTCTCAGGTTGTACTGGTGGATACCAGAGGACTGGGGGGTCTCAGGTTGTACTGGTGGATACCAGAGGACTGGGGGGGTCTCAGGTTGTACTGGTGGATACCAGAGGACTGGGGGGGTCTCAGGTTGTACTGGTGGATACCAGAGGACTGGGGGGGGGGGGTCTCAGGTTGTACTGGTGGATACCAGAGGACTGGGGGGTCTCAGGTTGTACTGGTGGATACCAGAGGACTGGGGGGGGTCTCAGGTTGTACTGGTGGATACCAGAGGACTGGGGGGTCTCAGGTTGTACTGGTGGATACCAGAGGACTGGGGGGGTCTCAGGTTGTACTGGTGGATACCAGAGGACTGGGGGGTCTCAGGTTGTACTGGTGGATACCAGAGGACTGGGGGGTCTCAGGTTGTACTGGTGGATACCAGAGGACTGGGGGGGTGTCTCAGGTTGTACTGGTGGATACCAGAGGACTGGGGAGGTCTCAGGTTGTACTGGTGGATACCAGAGGACTGGGGGGGTCTCAGGTTGTACTGGTGGATACCAGAGGACTGGGGGGGTCTCAGGTTGTACTGGTGGATACCAGAGGACTGGGGGGGTCTCAGGTTGTACTGGTGGATACCAGAGGACTGGGGGGGGTCTCAGGTTGTACTGGTGGATACCAGAGGACTGGGGGGGTCTCAGGTTGTACTGGTGGATACCAGAGGACTGGGGTCTCAGGTTGTACTGGTGGATACCAGAGGACTCAGGTTGTACTGGTGGAGTACCAGAGGACTGGGGGGGTCTCAGGTTGTACTGGTGGATACCAGAGGACTGGGGGGGGTCTCAGGTTGTACTGGTGGATACCAGAGGACTGGGGGGTCTCAGGTTGTACTGGTGGATACCAGAGGACTGGGGGGGGTCTCAGGTTGTACTGGTGGATACCAGAGGACTGGGGGTCAGGCTGTACTGGTGGGGGGTCTCAGGTTGTACTGGTGGATACCAGAGGACTGGGGGGATGTCTCAGGTTGTACTGGTGGATACCAGAGGACTGGGGGTCTCAGGTTGTACTGGTGGATACCAGAGGACTGGGGGGTCTCAGGTTGTACTGGTGGATACCAGAGGACTGGGGGGGTCTCAGGTTGTACTGGTGGATACCAGAGGACTGGGGGGGGTCTCAGGTTGTACTGGTGGATACCAGAGGACTGGGGGGGGTCTCAGGTTGTACTGGTGGATACCAGAGGACTGGAGGGGGGTCTCAGGTTGTACTGGTGGATACCAGAGGACTGGGGGGGTCTCAGGTTGTACTGGTGGATACCAGAGGACTGGGGGGTCTCAGGTTGTACTGGTGGATACCAGAGGACTGGGGGGGTCTCAGGTTGTGGTGGATACCAGAGGACTGGGGGGGTCTCAGGTTGTACTGGTGGATACCAGAGGACTGGTGGGGGGTCTCAGGTTGTACTGGTGGATACCAGAGGACTGGTGGGGGGTCTCAGGTTGTACTGGTGGATACCAGAGGACTGGGGGGGTCTCAGGTTGTACTGGTGGATACCAGAGGACTGGTGAAGGGGGGTCTCAGGTTGTACTGGTGGATACCAGAGGACTGGTGGGGGGGTCTCAGGTTGTACTGGTGGATACCAGAGGACTGGGGGGGGGTCTCAGGTTGTACTGGTGGATACCAGAGGACTGGGGGGTCTCAGGTTGTACTGGTGGATCAGGTTCAGGTACTGGTGGATACCAGAGGACTGGTGGGGGGGGGTCTCAGGTTGTACTGGTGGATACCAGAGGACTGGGGGGTCTCAGGTTGATACTGGTGGATACCAGAGGACTGGGGGGGGGTCTCAGGTTGTACTGGTGGATACCAGAGGACTGGTGGGGGGTCTCAGGTTGTACTGGTGGATACCAGAGGACTGGGGGGGTCTCAGGTTGTACTGGTGGATACCAGAGGACTGGGGGGTCTCAGGTTGTACTGGTGGATACCAGAGGACTGGTGGGGGGTCTCAGGTTGTACTGGTGGATACCAGAGGACTGGGGGGGGTCTCAGGTTGTACTGGTGGATACCAGAGGACTGGGGGGCTCAGGTTGTACTGGTGGATACCAGAGGACTGGGGGGTCTCAGGTTGTACTGGTGGATATACCAGAGGACTGGGGGGGGGTCTCAGGTTGTACTGGTGGATACCAGAGGACTGGGGGGTCTCAGGTTGTACTGGTGGATACCAGAGGACTGGGGGGGTCTCAGGTTGTACTGGTGGATACCAGAGGACTGGGGGGGGTCTCAGGTTGTACTGGTGGATACCAGAGGACTGGGGGGGTCTCAGGTTGTACTGGTGGATACCAGAGGACTGGGGGGTCTCAGGTTGTACTGGTGGATACCAGAGGACTGGGGGTCTCAGGTTGTACTGGTGGATACCAGGGACTGGGGGGTCTCAGGTTGTACTGGTGGATACCAGAGGACTGGGGGGGGTCTCAGGTTGTACTGGTGGATACCAGAGGACTGGGGGGGCTCAGGTTGTACTGGTGGATACCAGAGGACTGGGGGGGCTCAGGTTGTACTGGTGGATACCAGAGGACTGGGGGGTCTCAGGTTGTACTGGTGGATACCAGAGGACTGGGGGGTCTCAGGTTGTACTGGTGGATACCAGAGGACTGGGGGGTCTCAGGTTGTACTGGTGGATACCAGAGGACTGGGGGGGGTCTCAGGTTGTACTGGTGGATACCAGAGGACTGGGGGGGGTCTCAGGTTGTACTGGTGGATACCAGAGGACTGGGGGGGGGTCTCAGGTTGTACTGGTGGATACCAGAGGACTGGGGGGGGGTCTCAGGTTGTACTGGTGGATACCAGAGGACTGGGGGGGGGTCTCAGGTTGTACTGGTGGATACCAGAGGACTGGGGGGGGGTCTCAGGTTGTACTGGTGGATACCAGAGGACTGGGGGGGTCTCAGGTTGTACTGGTGGATACCAGAGAGGACTGGTGGGGGTCTCAGGTTGTACTGGTGGATACCAGAGGACTGGGGGGGTCTCAGGTTGTACTGGTGGATACCAGAGGACTGGGGGGGGGTCTCAGGTTGTACTGGTGGATACCAGAGGACTGGGGGGGGTCTCAGGTTGTACTGGTGGATACCAGAGGACTGGGGGGGTCTCAGGTTGTACTGGTGGATACCAGAGGACTGGGGGGTCTCAGGTTGTACTGGTGGATACCAGAGGACTGGGGGGTCTCAGGTTGTACTGGTGGATACCAGAGGACTGGGGGGTCTCAGGTTGTACTGGTGGATACCAGAGGACTGGGGGGGGTCTCAGGTTGTACTGGTGGATACCAGAGGACTGGGGGGTCTCAGGTTGTACTGGTGGATACCAGAGGACTGGGGGGGGTCTCAGGTTGTACTGGTGGATACCAGAGGACTGGGGGGGGGTCTCAGGTTGTACTGGTGGATACCAGAGGACTGGGGGGTCTCAGGTTGTACTGGTGGATACCAGAGGACTGGGGGTCTCAGGTTGTACTGGTGGATACCAGAGGACTGGGGGGGGTCTCAGGTTGTACTGGTGGATACCAGAGGACTGGGGGGGTCTCAGGTTGTACTGGTGGATACCAGAGGACTGGGGGGGTCTCAGGTTGTACTGGTGGATACCAGAGGACTGGGGGGGGTCTCAGGTTGTACTGGTGGATACCAGAGGACTGGGGGGGTCTCAGGTTGTACTGGTGGATACCAGAGGACTGGGGGGGTCTCAGGTTGTACTGGTGGATACCAGAGGACTGGGGGGGGGTCTCAGGTTGTACTGGTGGATACCAGAGGACTGGGGGGGGTCTCAGGTTGTACTGGTGGATACCAGAGGACTGGGGGGTCTCAGGTTGTACTGGTGGATACCAGAGGACTGGGGGGGTCTCAGGTTGTACTGGTGGATACCAGAGGACTGGGGGGGTCTCAGGTTGTACTGGTGGATACCAGAGGACTGGGGGGGTCTCAGGTTGTACTGGTGGATACCAGAGGACTGGGGGGGTCTCAGGTTGTACTGGTGGATACCAGAGGACTGGGGGGTCTCAGGTTGTACTGGTGGATACCAGAGGACTGGGGGGTCTCAGGTTGTACTGGTGGATACCAGAGGACTGGGGGGTCTCAGGTTGTACTGGTGGATACCAGAGGACTGGGGGGTCTCAGGTTGTACTGGTGGATACCAGAGGACTGGGGGGTCTCAGGTTGTACTGGTGGATACCAGAGGACTGGGGGGGGGGTCTCAGGTTGTACTGGTGGATACCAGAGGACTGGGGGGGTCTCAGGTTGTACTGGTGGATACCAGAGGACTGGGGGGTCTCAGGTTGTACTGGTGGATACCAGAGGACTGGGGGGATGTCTCAGGTTGTACTGGTGGATACCAGAGGACTGGGGGGTCTCAGGTTGTACTGGTGGATACCAGAGGACTGGGGGGTCTCAGGTTGTACTGGTGGATACCAGAGGACTGGGGGGTCTCAGGTTGTACTGGTGGATACCAGAGGACTGGGGGGGGGTCTCAGGTTGTACTGGTGGATACCAGAGGACTGGGGGGGGTCTCAGGTTGTACTGGTGGATACCAGAGACTGGGGGGACTGGATACCAGGGGGGTCTCAGGTTGTACTGGTGGATACCAGAGGACTGGGGGGTCTCAGGTTGTACTGGTGGATACCAGAGGACTGGGGGGTCTCAGGTTGTACTGGTGGATACCAGAGGACTGGGGGGGTCTCAGGTTGTACTGGTGGATACCAGAGGACTGGGGGGGTCTCAGGTTGTACTGGTGGATACCAGAGGACAGGTTGTACTGGTGGATACCAGAGGACTCTCAGGTTGTACTGGTGGATACCAGAGGACTGGGGGGGTCTCAGGTTGTACTGGTGGATACCAGAGGACTGGGGGGGTCTCAGGTTGTACTGGTGGATACCAGAGGACTGGGGGGGTCTCAGGTTGTACTGGTGGATACCAGAGGACTGGGGGGGTCTCAGGTTGTACTGGTGGATACCAGAGGACTGGGGGGGTCTCAGGTTGTACTGGTGGATACCAGAGGACTGGGGGGGGGTCTCAGGTTGTACTGGTGGATACCAGAGGACTGGGGGGTCTCAGGTTGTACTGGTGGATACCAGAGGACTGGGGGGGGTCTCAGGTTGTACTGGTGGATACCAGAGGACTGGGGGGTCTCAGGTTGTACTGGTGGATACCAGAGGACTGGGGGGTCTCAGGTTGTACTGGTGGATACCAGAGGACTGGGGGGGTCTCAGGTTGTACTGGTGGATACCAGAGGACTGGGGGGTCTCAGGTTGTACTGGTGGATACCAGAGGACTGGGGGTCTCAGGTTGTACTGGTGGATACCAGAGGACTGGGGGGGTCTCAGGTTGTACTGGTGGATACCAGAGGACTGGGGGGGGGGTCTCAGGTTGTACTGGTGGATACCAGAGGACTGGGGGGGTCTCAGGTTGTACTGGTGGATACCAGAGGACTGGGGGGGTCTCAGGTTGTACTGGTGGATACCAGAGGACTGGGGGGGGTCTCAGGTTGTACTGGTGGATACCAGAGGACTGGGGGGTCTCAGGTTGTACTGGTGGATACCAGAGGACTGGGGGGGGGTCTCAGGTTGTACTGGTGGATACCAGAGGACTGGGGGGTCTCAGGTTGTACTGGTGGATACCAGAGGACTGGGGGGGTCTCAGGTTGTACTGGTGGATACCAGAGGACTGGGGGGGTCTCAGGTTGTACTGGTGGATACCAGAGGACTGGGGGGTCTCAGGTTGTACTGGTGGATACCAGAGGACTGGGGGGGTCTCAGGTTGTACTGGTGGATACCAGAGGACTGGGGGGTCTCAGGTTGTACTGGTGGATACCAGAGGACTGGGGGGGTCTCAGGTTGTACTGGTGGATACCAGAGGACTGGGGGGTCTCAGGGTACTGGTGGATACCAGAGGACTGGGGGGGGTCTCAGGTTGTACTGGTGGATACCAGAGGACTGGTGGATACCAGAGGGGGGGGTCTCAGGTTGTACTGGTGGATACCAGAGGACTGGGGGGGTCTCAGGTTGTACTGGTGGATACCAGAGGACTGGGGGGTCTCAGGTTGTACTGGTGGATACCAGAGGACTGGGGGGTCTCAGGTTGTACTGGTGGATACCAGAGGACTCAGGTTGGGGGGGGTCTCAGGTTGTACTGGTGGATACCAGAGGACTGGGGGGGGTCTCAGGTTGTACTGGTGGATACCAGAGGACTGGGGGGTCTCAGGTTGTACTGGTGGATACCAGAGGACTGGGGGGGGTCTCAGGTTGTACTGGTGGATACCAGAGGACTGGGGGGGTCTCAGGTTGTACTGGTGGATACCAGAGGACTGGGGGGGTCTCAGGTTGTACTGGTGGATACCAGAGGACTGGGGGGCCTCAGGGTACTGGTGGATACCAGAGGACTGGGGGTCTCAGGTTGTACTGGTGGATACCAGAGGACTGGGGGGGGGTCTCAGGTTGTACTGGTGGATACCAGAGGACTGGGGGGGGTCTCAGGTTGTACTGGTGGATACCAGAGGACTGGGGGGGTCTCAGGTTGTACTGGTGGATACCAGAGGACTGGGGGGGTCTCAGGTTGTACTGGTGGATACCAGAGGACTGGGGACTGGTGGATACCAGAGGGGGGTCTCAGGTTGTACTGGTGGATACCAGAGGACTGGGGGGTCTCAGGTTGTACTGGTGGATACCAGAGGACTGGGGGGGTCTCAGGTTGTACTGGTGGATACCAGAGGACTGGGGGGTCTCAGGTTGTACTGGTGGATACCAGAGGACTGGGGGGTCTCAGGTTGTACTGGTGGATACCAGAGGACTGGGGGGTCTCAGGTTGTACTGGTGGATACCAGAGGACTGGGGGGGGTCTCAGGGTACTGGTGGATACCACTGGGGGTCTCAGGTTGTACTGGTGGATACCAGAGGACTGGGGGGTCTCAGGTTGTACTGGTGGACACCAGAGGACTGGGGGGGGTCTCAGGTTGTACTGGTGGATACCAGAGGACTGGGGGGTCTCAGGTTGTACTGGTGGATACCAGAGGACTGGGGGGGTCTCAGGTTGTACTGGTGGTGGACTGGGGGTCTCAGGTTGTACTGGTGGATACCAGAGGACTGGGGGGTCTCAGGTTGTACTGGTGGATACCAGAGGGACTACCAGAGGGGGGGGGGGTCTCAGGTTGTACTGGTGGATACCAGAGGACTGGGGGGGTCTCAGGTTGTACTGGTGGATACCAGAGGACTGGGGGTCTCAGGTTGTACTGGTGGATACCAGAGGACTGGGGGGTCTCAGGTTGTACTGGTGGATACCAGAGGACTGGGGGGGGGTCTCAGGTTGTACTGGTGGATACCAGAGGACTGGGGGGTCTCAGGTTGTACTGGTGGATACCAGAGGACTGGGGGGTCTCAGGTTGTACTGGTGGATACCAGAGGACTGGGGGGGGTCTCAGGTTGTACTGGTGGATACCAGAGGACTGGGGGGTCTCAGGGTACTGGTGGATACCAGAGGACTGGGGGGGGGTCTCAGGTCATACTGGTGGATACCAGAGGACTGGGGGGGTCTCAGGTTGTACTGGTGGATACCAGAGGACTGGGGGGTCTCAGGTTGTACTGGTGGATACCAGAGGACTGGGGGGTCTCAGGTTGTACTGGTGGATGGACTGGGGGGGGGGGGACTGGTGGATACCAGAGGACTGGGGGGGTCTCAGGTTGTACTGGTGGATACCAGAGGACTGGGGGGGGGTCTCAGGTTGTACTGGTGGATACCAGAGGACTGGGGGGTCTCAGGTTGTACTGGTGGATACCAGAGGACTGGGGGGGGGGGTCTCAGGTTGTACTGGTGGATACCAGAGGACTGGGGGGGTCTCAGGTTGTACTGGTGGATACCAGAGGACTGGGGGGGTCTCAGGTTGTACTGGTGGATACCAGAGGACTGGGGGGGGTCTCAGGTTGTACTGGTGGATACCAGAGGACTGGGGGGGTCTCAGGTTGTACTGGTGGATACCAGAGGACTGGGGGGGGGGTCTCAGGTTGTACTGGTGGATACCAGAGGACTGGGGGGTCTCAGGTTGTACTGGTGGATACCAGAGGACTGGGGGGGGGTCTCAGGGGTACTGGTGGATACCAGAGGACTGGGGGTCTCAGGTTGTACTGGTGGATACCAGACTGGGGGGGGACTCAGGTTGGGGTGGATACCAGAGGACTGGGGGGGGGTTGTACTGGTGGATACCAGAGGACTGGGGGGTCTCAGGTTGTACTGGTGGATACCAGAGGACTGGGGGTCTCAGGTTGTACTGGTGGATACCAGAGGACTGGGGGGGTCTCAGGTTGTACTGGTGGATACCAGAGGACTGGGGGGGTCTCAGGTTGTACTGGTGGATACCAGAGGACTGGGGGTCTCAGGTTGTACTGGTGGATACCAGAGGGGGGTCTCAGGTTGTACTGGTGGATACCAGAGGACTGGGGGGGGTCTCAGGTTGTACTGGTGGATACCAGAGGACTGGGGGGTCTCAGGTTGTACTGGTGGATACCAGAGGACTGGGGGGTCTCAGGTTGTACTGGTGGATACCAGAGGGACTGGTGGATACCAGAGGGGGGTCTCAGGTTGTACTGGTGGATACCAGAGGACTGGGGGGTCTCAGGTTGTACTGGTGGATACCAGAGGACTGGGGGGGTCTCAGGTTGTACTGGTGGATACCAGAGGACTGGGGGGGTCTCAGGTTGTACTGGTGGATACCAGAGGACTGGGGGGGTCTCAGGTTGTACTGGTGGATACCAGAGGACTGGGGGGGGTCTCAGGTTGTACTGGTGGATACCAGAGGACTGGGGGGTCTCAGGTTGTACTGGTGGATACCAGAGGACTGGGGGGGTCTGGTGGATCAGAGGACTGGGGGTACTGGTGGATACCAGAGGACTGGGGGGTCTCAGGTTGTACTGGTGGATACCAGAGGACTGGGGGTCTCAGGTTGTACTGGTGGATACCAGAGGACTGGGGGGTCTCAGGTTGTACTGGTGGATACCAGAGGACTGGGGGGGTCTCAGGTTGTACTGGTGGATACCAGAGGACTGGGGGGTCTCAGGTTGTACTGGTGGATACCAGAGGACTGGGGGGGTCTCAGGTTGTACTGGTGGATACCAGAGGACTGGGGGGGTCTCAGGTTGTACTGGTGGATACCAGAGGACTGGGGGGTCTCAGGTTGTACTGGTGGATACCAGAGGACTGGGGGGGGTCTCAGGTTGTACTGGTGGATACCAGAGGACTGGGGGGGGGTCTCAGGTTGTACTGGTGGATACCAGAGGACTGGGGGGGTCTCAGGTTGTACTGGTGGATACCAGAGGACTGGGGGGGGGGTCTCAGGTTGTACTGGTGGATACCAGAGGACTGGGGGGGGGTCTCAGGTTGTACTGGTGGATACCAGAGGACTGGGGGGGTCTCAGGTTGTACTGGTGGATACCAGAGGACTGGGGGGTCTCAGGTTGTACTGGTGGATACCAGAGGACTGGGGGGTCTCAGGTTGTACTGGTGGATACCAGAGGACTGGGGGGGGTCTCAGGTTGTACTGGTGGATACCAGAGGACTGGATACCAGAGGGGGGTCTCAGGGTACTGGTGGATACCAGAGGACTGGGGGGTCTCAGGTTGTACTGGTGGATACCAGAGGACTGGGGGGGTCTCAGGTTGTACTGGTGGATACCAGAGGGGGGGTCTCAGGTTGTACTGGTGGATACCAGAGGACTGGGGGGTCTCAGGTTGTACTGGTGGATACCAGAGGACTGGGGGTCTCAGGTTGTACTGGTGGATACCAGAGGACTGGGGGGGGTCTCAGGTTGTACTGGTGGATACCAGAGGACTGGGGGTCTCAGGTTGTACTGGTGGATACCAGAGGACTGGGGGTCTCAGGTTGTACTGGTGGATACCAGAGGACTGGGGGGGGGGGTCTCAGGTTGTACTGGTGGATACCAGAGGACTGGGGGGTCTCAGGTTGTACTGGTGGATACCAGAGGACTGGGGGGGTCTCAGGTTGTACTGGTGGATACCAGAGGACTACCAGAGGGGGGTCTCAGGTTGTACTGGTGGATACCAGAGGACTGGTGGATGGGGGGGTCTCAGGTTGTACTGGTGGATACCAGAGGACTGGGGGGGTCTCAGGTTGTACTGGTGGATACCAGAGGACTGGGGGGGTCTCAGGTTGTACTGGTGGATACCAGAGGACTGGGGGGTCTCAGGTTGTACTGGTGGATACCAGAGGACTGGGGGGTCTCAGGTTGTACTGGTGGATACCAGAGGACTGGGGGGTCTCAGGTTGTACTGGTGGATACCAGAGGACTGGGGGTCTCAGGTTGTACTGGTGGATACCAGAGGACTGGGGGGTCTCAGGTTGTACTGGTGGATACCAGAGGACTGGGGGGGGGTCTCAGGTTGTACTGGTGGATACCAGAGGACTGGGGGGGTCTCAGGTTGTACTGGTGGATACCAGAGGACTGGGGGTCTCAGGTTGTACTGGTGGATACCAGAGGACTGGGGGGTCTCAGGTTGTACTGGTGGATACCAGAGGACTGGGGGGGGTCTCAGGTTGGACTGGTGGATACCAGAGGACTGGGGGTCTCAGGTTGTACTGGTGGATACCAGAGGACAGGTTGTACTGGTGGATACCAGAGGGGGGTCTCAGGTTGTACTGGTGGATACCAGAGGACTGGGGGGGTCTCAGGTTGTACTGGTGGATACCAGAGGACTGGGGGGTCTCAGGTTGTACTGGTGGATACCAGAGGACTGGGGGGGGGTCTCAGGTTGTACTGGTGGATACCAGAGGACTGGGGGGTCTCAGGTTGTACTGGTGGATACCAGAGGACTGGGGGGTCTCAGGTTGTACTGGTGGACACCAGAGGACTGGGGGGGTCTCAGGTTGTACTGGTGGATACCAGAGGACTGGGGGGTGTCTCAGGTTGTACTGGTGGATACCAGAGGACTGGGGGGGTCTCAGGTTGTACTGGTGGATACCAGAGGACTGGGGGGGTCTCAGGTTGTACTGGTGGATACCAGAGGACTGGGGGGTCTCAGGTTGTACTGGTGGATACCAGAGGACTGGGGGGGTCTCAGGTTGTACTGGTGGATACCAGAGGACTGGGGGTCTCAGGTTGTACTGGTGGATACCAGAGGACTGGGGGTCTCAGGTTGTACTGGTGGATACCAGAGGACTGGGGGTGGGGGGTCTCAGGTTGTACTGGTGGATACCAGAGGACTGGGGGGGGGTACTGGTGGATACCAGGTTCAGGTTATACTGGTGGATACCAGAGGACTGGGGGGGTACTGTCTCAGGTTGTACTGGTGGATACCAGAGGACTGGGGGGGTCTCAGGTTGTACTGGTGGATACCAGAGGACTGAGGACTGGGGGGGGTCTCAGGTTGTACTGGTGGATACCAGAGGACTGGGGGGGTCTCAGGTTTTCCTGGTGGATACCAGAGGACTGGGGGGTCTCAGGTTGTACTGGTGGATACCAGAGGACTGGTGGGGGGGTCTCAGGTCGTACTGATGGATACCAGAGGCCTGGGTTGTCTCAGGGGTTACTGGTGAATCTAACACTCTATTTGGTGATCCTGATGTCTCAGACTATGTACTCAGACACACAACAGAGTCATGTTGAGAAGGCGGCAGGGCAGGAGCAGGGAGAACATACAACGCTGTATTTACAGATAGTGCAGCTTAGAATATCATACTAGAATTGTCCAAAATATGACGCAGAAGGCAGACTTAACTCATAATCAACAGATTTTTGCTGTTAAAAAAAATGTACACTTTTCCAAGCACACGACATTGCATTTTTGTTTTCAATGAAACTCGATCAGATCAAGGATGGGGTTGTATCTCTGTCTGTTGGCCCCAGTATTGCAGTCACTGTCAGCGGATGAAGGGAGGTACTGCCCCTCATTGGAGAACAGTGGAATGAAATGTTGATTGAGAGTTTAAAGTACAACAGCTGATAAAATGAACAGTGTGAAAACATTTGATCAGTGTTATTTCCTGATCGTTACCATCTACACAAATGGGTGGAGTTTTGACTTGCCCGGTGACATCACCAGGCGGTACATTAGTTAAAGGCCTGGTGTGGTGAAAAACGTGATTTTGCTGTCTTTTATATATGTATTTCCACAATATGAGGTTGGAATTATACGGTAAAATTGTGAAAATTATGATAATGCCCTTTTAGTGTAAGAGCTGTTTGAAAAGATCGCCTCAAATGTCAACCTGTTTTGGTGGGATGGAATTTTGGCCTGCCTCGTGACATCATAAAGCGTTACATTAGTTAATAGACCAATAAGAAAGAGTTCCAATACTCTCTGCCAATAATAGCTAGTTTTTAGTTTTTCCCTCCCCACTTAAACCCCTCCCAGACAGTCCTAGCTAAATTCTTGCTTAGTATTTAATAGTATTTTACAGAAAAAAAACTAATTTTTGTTTCTTTTTGACCATTTTAATGGAAAACATAAAATTATCCAGAAAATGTTTTGATATTGATAAAAAAACGGCTGCATTGGGCCTTTAAAAATGTTGAACGTTGAGAAGAAGCTTAAGTAAAGAGTAATGTACTGTACGCAGGAACATAAATTAATAACCACAACCCTTCAGGTTGCTAAATATATCACCCAGAACATCTGCAAAATGCATCAGGGCTCATTCTGGAATGTATTTGCATTGCATTTCCCATAGCTGAGCGAGGAATCCCAAGCTCTCAGCACTGAACAACATATGGGCCTTTCAGAAGTAAAGTGCATATTCACACCCCTGCACTTGACTTCTACATTTTGTTGTTTCGGGCCTGAATTCAAAATGGATTAAATATGTATTTTTCTCCCCCCCCTCACCTTTCTACACACAATACATAATAATGACTAAGTGAAAACGTTCTTTTAGACATTTTAGCAAATGTATTGAAAATGAAATACAGAAATATTTATTTTCACACCTCTGAGTCAATACTTTGTGGAAACACCAGCGATTGGCAGCGATTACAGCTGTGAGTCTTTCTGGGTGAGTCTCTCAGAGCTGTGAGTCTTTCTGGGTGAGTCTAAGAGCTGTGAGTCTTTCTGGGTGAGTCTAAGAGCTGTGAGTCTTTCTGGGTGAGTCTAAGAGCTGTGAGTCTTTCTGGGTGAGTTTAAGAGCTGTGAGTCTTTCTGGGTGAGTCTAAGAGCTGTGAGTCTTTCTGGGTGAGTCTAAGAGCTGTGAGTCTTTCTGGGTGAGTCTAAGAGCTGTGAGTCTTTCTGGGTGAGTCTAAGAGCTGTGAGTCTTTCTGGGTGAGTCTAAGAGCTGTGAGTCTTTCTGGGTGAGTCTCTAAGAGCTGTGAGTCTTTCTGGGTGAGTCTCTAAGAGCTGTGAGTCTTTCTGGGTGAGTCTCTAAGAGCTGTGAGTCTTTCTGGGTGAGTCTAAGAGCTGTGAGTCTTTCTGGGTGAGTCTAAGAGCTGTGAGTCTTTCTGGGTGAGTCTAAGAGCTGTGCGTCTTTCTGGGTGAGTCTAAGAGCTGTGAGTCTTTCTGGGTGAGTCTCTAAGGGCTGTGGGTCTTTCTGGGTGAGTCTCTAAGAGCTGCGAGTCTTTCTGGGTGAGTCTAAGAGCTGTGAGTCTTTCTGGGTGAGTCTTAGAGCTGTGCGTCTTTCTGGGTGAGTCTAAGAGCTGCGAGTCTTTCTGGGTGAGTCTCAGAGCTGTGAGTCTTTCTGGGTGAGTCTAAGACTCACAGCTCTTAGACTCACCCAGAAAGACTCACAGCTCTTAGGACCACTGTCTCGTTGATTGACTCTAGTTTTTTAACCCAATGACCACTGATCTTCTTGAAATCTGGCTGGGTAGATAGCCAATGACAATGAGCAGAGGTAGAAGGCAGTGGTTCTTTGGATCTTTGTTGTAAGACAAACCTATACATTGAACGCTGGCATAAGGACCGTCCTTTCGCCATTGCAAATTCAACCGTGAAGGAGCGAAGCTTATTACTCACGAACGGTTTTCAGTGACTTGCTTCTTCAGCTGTTTATTTATCGAATATCATGGCAAATAAGTCAAAGAAAGCTACTTCTAAGACTAGATATACGAATGTAGAAACAAGTGAGAGTGAGACAGATCTGATTTTTGAAGACTCCATTAGCTCCCATAGTTTTGATTCTGAAACTGAGGAATATTTTTTGAACGGAGAGGACATTGTTTTGGACTGGTAAGTTGCTCTCATGCTAATGCCGTTGTTTGAAATGAATATAAAATATTAGTTGTGATTGTTTTTACATTTTATTTGCAATGTATAAAGATGTAATGAAATGGGTAAAGTACACGTTAGCTAGTCACTGTGAGTGAGGGTCTGTTTGTTTGTATGAGAACGACCATAGCCTATATGTGTGTGTGTGTGTGATATATATATATAAATATATAAATAAAAACCCCATCTACATGGGGCTGATGAAGCTGAAAAGCCTGAAAGACTACTGGAAAACGTCATCTCTCTACCAGCTGCCTTTCCCCGTTATGTCCTGCAAAAGGTTTCTGGTTATTTCACAGTGACCCAAAGGTTGATGAAGAGAATGAGAAGAAGAGAGGCACAGCAGCGTTTGATAGACTGTGCAAAATCAAACCTCTCTACCACAGCATTGTTGAGGCCTGCAAGACGTACTTTCAGCCAGCCCAGAACGTGTCAATCGATGAGAGGATGGTGGCCTCAAAGGACAGCATTGGCCTCCAGCAGTACATGAGAAACAAACCAACCAAGTGGGGTTACAAGCTGTTTGTGTTGGCTGATTCTGTGTGTGCCTACACGTGCAATTTCTTTGTCTATGAGGGGAAGAAAAGTTTTGCTACCGGTAAGGGACTAAGCTATGACTCTGTAATGGAGTTATTGGATTTTCAACTGCTGGGGAAGGGTTACAAACTGTTTGTGGATAACTTCTACACAAGCCCTGCCCTGTTTGCAGACCTAAGGAAGCTGGATGTGTGGGCTTGTGGCACAATTCGTACCAACAGGGTGGGCTTTCCGAAGACGAAGGTGAACGACATGCCTAAGCGGGCTGAGTGGGGACCATGCGATGGATCCGTGAAGATGGCCTGCTGTTTGGAAAGTGGATGGATACCAGAGAGGTGGTGATGTGCTCCACAATCCACAAGTCCTTCAATGGGGATCATGTTGTCAGACGTGTGAAGGATGGTGCCGGGGCATGGACCACCAAAAATGTCCCCATTCCTGCTGCTGTGAAGGACTACAACAAGAGCATGGGAGGAGTGGACCTGTCAGACGCGCTGATAGGCTATTACAATGTTCTCCATAAGACAATGAAATGGTACAAGACCTTCTTTTATCATTTCATCGACATTGCTGTGGTGAATGCATTCATCCTACACAAGGAAATGGCTAAGAGCTGTGGAAAGCCCTTCCTCTCACAGAAAGCCTTCAGAGAGCTGCTCATCAAGGAGCTTGCTGGCTACAGCACCACTGCACCAAGCCCTGTCCCTTCTGCTCCTGCCACAAGTGTTCATCTGCCCAAATATATTTGTGCAGGCATGGATGTGCCTAAGGGCCAAAAGGGCACAGCATGGAGGCGTTGCTGTGTTGTTTGCAAGATGAAGTCCCCCATCACCTGCACCACATGCTCAGTGACCCTCTGCTTTACATCAGAAAGAGACTGCTATGGCATCTGGCAACAGCAGCAGAACATTGTGTAGAGCTTTGGCATCTGGCATCAGCAGTATATTGTTGTCTAGAGTTTTGGCAAAGTTGGTGGGGTTATATGGCAAAGTGGGTGGGGGCTAGGGTCAGTCTGTTATATCTGGAGTACTTTTACTTTTCCTGTCTTATCCGGTGTCTTGTGTGAATTTAAGTCTGCTCTCTCTTTCTCTCCTTCTTTCTCTCGGAGGACCTGAGCCCTTGGACCATGCTTCAGGACTCCCTGCCATGATGACTCCTTGCTGTTCCCAGTCCACCCGGCCTTGCTGCTGTTCCAGTTTCAACTGTTCTGCCTGCGGCTATGGAACCCTAAACTGTTCATTTTTACTCTTGAGGTGCTGTCCTGTTGCACCCTCTACAACCACTGTGATCTCCACCCGGCACAGCCAGAAGTGGACTGGCCACCCCTCATAGCCTGGTCGCTCTCTAGGTTTCTTCCTAGGTTTTTGCCTTTCTAGAGAGTTTTTCCTAGCCACCGTGCTTCTACACCTGCATTGCTTGCTGTTTGGGGTTTTAGGCTGAGGCTATATAAATAATTTGATTTGATAGAGGACTGAGGGTCTTCCAAATATTGTGTGTAAATAGTTACATTTACATTTACATTACCCATGTTATTTTGTAAATGTGTGTGTATATATATTTTTTCATATTTTTCTAAATTTTTTGGGGGGTGGGTGTGTTAGAATACCATTTTGGTATTTTGTATATAGTTATTTGTTTCAAATTGTATACCTTCACCAATTTGGCCACTTGGGTACATTTGGGCCACTTGTGTGGGACACCTGGGTGACTTCATGATAAATGTCATGTAGCACACTCATTTTGGAAGTTATCATTCTGAATACTGTTGCCCTCTTATATTTTTCACTGAAATTGTCCCCATCATCCTATCTGAATGTTTGTTTTATCTTGTTCATTCTAAAGATGATATAAAAATAAAAACGTATGTTTTTTTTTTCATTGTTTTATCTAAACCAGATCTATTGTGTTATGTTCTCCTACATTCAATTCACATTTACACAAACTTCAGTGTTTTCTTTCAAATGGTACCAAGAATATGCATATCCAGGGCGGCAGTGTAGCCTAGTGGTTAGAGCATTGGACTAGTAACTGAAAGGTTGCAAGTTCAAATCCCTGAGCTGACAAGGTACAAATCTGTCATTCTGCCCCTGAACAGGCAGTTAACCCACTGTTCCTAGGCCATCATTGAAAATAAGAATTTGTTCTTAACTGACTTGCCTAGTAAAATAAAGGTAAAAAAAAAAAATCCTTGCTCCTGAGCTATTTGATGTTGTTGTTGCTGTTTGATTTGGGTGTGTCTCAGGCAGAAATGTTTATTTATTTTAATTTCACCTGTATTTAACCAGGTAGGCAAGTTGAGAACAAGTTCTCATTTACAACTGCGACCTGGCCAAGATAAAGCAAAGCAGTTAGACACAAACAACGACACAGAGTTACACATGGAGTAAAACAAACATACAGTATAAACAAGTTTATATACGATGTGAGCAAATGAGGTGAGATAAGGGAAGTAAAGGCAAAAAAAGTCCATGGTGGCAAAGTAAATACAATATAGCAAGTAAAACACTGGAATGGTAGATTTGCAGTGGAAGAATGTGCAAAGTAGAGATAGAAATAATGGGGTGCAAAGGAGCAAAATAAATCAAATTAAATACAGTAGGGAAAGAGGTAGTTGTTTGGGCTAAAATATAAGTGGGCTATGTACAGTGCAGTAATCTGTGATCTGCTCTGACAGTTGGTGCTTAACGCTAGTGAGGGAGATAAGTGTTTCCAGTTTCAGTGCTTTTTGTAGTTCGTTCCAGTCATTGGCAGCAGAGAACTGGAAGGAGAGGCGGCCAAAGAAAGAATTGGTTTTGGGGGTGACTAGAGAGATATACCTGCTGGAGCGTGTGCTACAGGTGGGTGATGCTATGGTGACTAGCGAGCTGAGAGAAGGGGGGACTTTACCTAGCAGGGTCTTGTAGATGACATGGAGCCAGTGGGTTTGGCGACGAGTATGAAGCGAGGGCCAGCCAACGAGAGCGTACAGGTCGCAATAGTGGGTAGTATATGGGGCTTTGGTGAGAAAACGGATTGCACTGAGATTACATCCAATTTGTTGAGTAGGGTATTGGAGGCTATTTTGTAAATGACATCGCCGAAGTCGAGCATTGGTGGGATGGTCAGTTTTACAAGGGTATGTTTGGCAGCATGAGTGAAGGATGCTTTGTTGCGAAATAGGAAGCCAATTCTAGATTTAACTTTGGATTGGAGATGTTTGATGTGGGTCTGGAAGGAAAGTTTACAGTCTAACAAGTATTTGTAGTTGTCCACGTATTCTAAGTCAGAGCCGTCCAGAGTAGTGATGTTGGACAGGCGCAAAGATTGCAAAAAATTGCAGGAGGGGAGGGGGGGGGGGAGTTCTCAGCCACTCAGGAACATCAACTGTCTGATTGGTAAGCAACTCCAGTGTAGATTTGGCCTTGTGTTTTAGGTTTTTGTCCTGCTGAAAGGTGAATTCATCTCCCAGTGTCTGGTGGAAAGCAGACTGAAACAGGTTTTCGCCTGTGCTTACCTCCATTCTGTTACTCTTTGATTCTGAAAAACTCCCCAGTCCTTAAGGATGACAAGAATTCCCATAATGTGATGCGGCCACCACTACGCTTAAAAATATGAGGAGTGGTACTCAGCAATGTGTTGTATAGGATTTGCCCCAAACATAAATCTGTGTTTGAAATTCACTGCTCGACTGAGAGACATTAAAGTTATTTGTACCGGCTCGAAGTTGGTAACAAAAAGGGAGACAACGTGAAGATTAGGAATAACAAAAAATGTATTTATTACCTGAAGTAACATAAATACAATGAACAATGGTGTGTGTAGTCAGTAATCAGTAGTGTAAGTGAGTGGTTGCGTGCATAAATGAGGGGTGTTCAAAGGTGCCAAAGCAAACAAAACAAAACAGCCACAAAAAATGCTACAACCAAAATCTATCGATGTATGGGGGCAGACGTGTATTTATCCTGGGACACACCCGGGCCCAGGTGTGTCCCATTTCGCTGACGACACTCCCAGCTCCGCACGCCGACATCCTAATAAGGAAAACAAGAGAAAGAGTATGGCAGACAGAGTGGGAAGGTGCGTCACAAAGTGGGAGGGGCGTCACAGAGTGGGAGGGGCGTCACAGAGTGGGAGGGGGGTCACAGAGTGGGAGGGGGTCACAGAGTGGGAGGGTACAGAGATGAAGTTGTCATTCAAAAATCATGTTAAAAAGTATTATTGAACAGAGTGAGTCCATGCAACTTATTGATTATTGAGGCCATAGCAAAGGGGTTGATACTTATTGACTCAAGACATGTCAGATATTCATTTTGTATTAATTTATAAAAAAATAATTCCACTTTGACATTATGGGGTATTGTGTGTAGGCCAGTAAAAAAAACTAATTTTTTATCAATTTTAAATTCAAGCTGTAATGCAACAAAATGTGGACGGGTCAGAGAACTGGCAGTGTGGTGCCAGGACAACAACCCCTCCTTCAACGATGAGACGGCCTACAGGGAGGAGGTCAGAGACCTGGCAGTGTGGTGCCAGGACAACAACCCCTCCTTCAACGATGAGACGGCCTACAGGGAGGAGGTCAGAGACCTGGCAGTGTGGTGCCAGGACAACAGCCCCTCCTTCAACGATGAGACGGCCTACAGGGAGGAGGTCAGAGACCTGGCAGTGTGGTGCCAGGACAACAACCCCTCCCTCAACGATGAGACGGCCTACAGGGAGGAGGTCAGAGACCTGGCAGTGTGGTGCCAGGACAACAGCCCCTCCTTCAACGATGAGACGGCCTACAGGGAGGAGGTCAGAGACCTGGCAGTGTGGTGCCAGGACAACAACCTCTCCCTCAACGATGAGACGGCCTACAGGGAGGAGGTCAGAGACCTGGCAGTGTGGTGCCAGGACAACAACCTCTCCCTCAACGATGAGACGGCCTACAGGGAGGAGGTCAGAGACCTGGCAGTGTGGTGCCAGGACAACAACCTCTCCCTCAACGATGAGACGGCCTACAGGGAGGAGGTCAGAGACCTGGCAGTGTGGTGCCAGGACAACAACTTCTCCCTCAATGTGAGCAAGACAAAGGAGCTGATCGTGGACTACAGGAAAAGGTGGGCCGAAATGGCCCCCATTAACATCGACGGGGCTGTAGTGGAGCGGGTCGAGAGTTTCAAGTTCCTTGGTGTCCAGATCACCAAATCAAATCAAAGTTTATTTATCACGTGCGCCAAATTCAACAGCTGTAGACCTTACAGTGAAATGCTTCCTTACAGGCTCTAACCAATAGTGCAAAAAAGATATTAGGTGAACAATAGGTAAGTAAAGAAAAAAACAACAGTAAAAAGACAGGCTATGTACAGTAGAGAGGCTATATACAGTAGAGAGGCTATATACAGTAGAGAGGCTATATACAGTAGAGGCTATATACAGTAGAGAGGCTATATACAGTAGAGAGGCTATATACAGTAGAGGGGCTATATACAGTAGAGAGGCTGTATACAGTAGAGAGGCTGTATACAGTAGAGGCTATATACAGTAGAGAGGCTATATACAGTAGAGAGGCTATATACAGTAGAGGGGCTATATACAGTAGACAGGCTATATACAGTAGAGAGGCTATGTACAGTAGAGAGGCTATATACAGTAGAGAGGCTATATACAGTAGAGGGGCTATATACAGTAGAGAGGCTATATACAGTAGAGAGGCTATATACAGTAGAGAGACTATATACAGTAGAGAGGCTATATACAGTAGAGGCTATATAGAGTAGAGGCTATATACAGTAGAGAGGCTATATACAGTAGAGGCTATATACAGTAGAGAGGCTGTATACAGTAGAGGGGCTATATACAGTAGAGAGGCTATATACAGTAGAGAGGCTATATACAGTAGAGGCTATATACAGTAGAGAGGCTATATACAGTAGAGGCTATATACAGTAGAGGGGCTATATACAGTAGAGAGGCTACATACAGTAGTGAGGCTGTATACAGTAGAGAGGCTATATACAGTAGAGGCTATATACAGTAGAGGCTATATACAGTAGAGAGGCTATATACAGTAGAGGCTATATACAGTAGTGAGGATATATACAGTAGAGAGGCTATATACAGTAATGAGGCTATATACAGTAGAGAGGCTATATACAGTAGAAAGGCTATATACAGTAGGGAGGCTATATACAGTAGAGAGGCTATATACAGTAGAGGTTATATACAGTAGAGGGGCTATATACAGTAGAGAGGCTATATACAGTAGAGAGGCTATATACAGTAGAGAGGCTGTATACAGTAGAGGGGCTATATACAGTAGGGAGGCTATATACAGTAGAGAGGTTATATACAGTAGAGAGGCTACATACAGTAGAGAGGCTATATACAGTAGAAAGGCTATATACAGTAGGGAGGCTATATACAGTAGAGAGGCTATATACAGTAGAGAGGCTACATACAGTAGAGAGGCTATATACAGTAGAAAGGCTATATACAGTAGGGAGGCTATATACAGTAGAGAGGCTATATACAGTAGAGGTTATATACAGTAGAGGGGCTATATACAGTAGAAGGCTATATACAGTAGGGAGGCTATATACAGTAGAGAGGCTATATACAGTAGAGGTTATATACAGTAGAGGGGCTATATACAGTAGAGAGGCTATATACAGTAGAGAGGCTATATACAGTAGAGAGGCTGTATACAGTAGAGGGGCTATATACAGTAGGGAGGCTATATACAGTAGAGAGGTTATATACAGTAGAGAGGCTACATACAGTAGAGAGGCTATATACAGTAGAGGGGCTATATACAGTAGAGAGGCTATATACAGTAGAGAGGTTATATACAGTAGAGAGGCTATATACAGTGGAGAGGCTGTATACAGTAGAGGGGCTATATACAGTAGAGAGGCTATATACAGTAGAGAGGCTATATACAGTAGAGAGGCTATATACAGTAGAGAGGCTACATACAGTAATGAGGCTATATACAGTAGAGAGGTTACATACAGTAGAGAGGCTATATACAGTAGAGAGGCTATATACAGTAGAGGCTATATACAGTAGAGAGGCTATATACCTTAGAGAGGCTATATACAGTAGAGGCTATATACAGTAGAGGCTATATACAGTAGAGAAGCTATATACAGTAGAGGCTATATACAGTAGAGAAGCTATATACAGTAGAGAGGCTATATACAGTAGAGGCTATATACAGTAGAGAGGCTATATACAGTAGAGAGGCTATATACAGTAGACAGGCTATATACAGTAGAGAGGCTATATACAGTAGAGGCTATATACAGTAGAGAGGCTATATACCTTAGAGAGGCTATATACAGACATTACATTTACATTTAAGTCATTTAGCAGACGCTCTTATCCAGAGCGACTTACAAATTGGTGAATTCACCTTCTGACATCCAGTGGAACAGCCACTTTACAATAGTGCATCTAAATCATTAAGGTGGGGGGGTGGGGGTGAGAAGGATTACTTATCCTATCCTAGGTATTCCTTGAAGAGGTGGGGTTTCAGGTGTCTCCGGAAGGTGGTGATTGACTCCGCTGTCCTGGCGTCGTGAGGGAGTTTGTTCCACCATTGGGGGCCAGAGCAGCGAACAGTTTTGACTGGGCTGAGCGGGAACTGTACTTCCTCAGTGGTAGGGAGGCGAGCAGGCCAGAGGTGGATGAACGCAGTGCCCTTGCTTGGGTGTAGGGCCTGATCAGAGCCTGGAGGTACTGCGGTGCCGTTCCCCTCACAGCTCCGTAGGCAAGCACCATGGTCTTGTAGCGGATGCGAGCTTCAACTGGAAGCAAGTGGAGAGAGCGGAGGAGCGGGGTGACGTGAGAGAACTTGGGAAGGTTGAACACCAGACGGGCTGCGGCGTTCTGGATGAGTTGTAGGGGTTTAATGGCACAGGCAGGGAGCCCAGCCAACAGCGAGTTGCAGTAATCCAGACGGGAGATGACAAGTGCCTGGATTAGGACCTGCGCCGCTTCCTGTGTGAGGCAGGGTCGTACTCTGCGGATGTTGTAGAGCATGAACCTACAGGAACGGGCCACCGCCATGATGTTGGTTGAGAACGACAGGGTGTTGTCCAGGATCACGCCAAGGTTCTTAGCGCTCTGGGAGGAGGACACAATGGAGTTGTCAACCGTGATGGCGAGATCATGGAACGGGCAGTCCTTCCCCGGGAGGAAGAGCAGCTCCGTCTTGCCGAGGTTCAGCTTGAGGTGGTGATCCGTCATCCACACTGAAATGTCTGCCAGACATGCAGAGATGCGATTCGCCACCTGGTCATCAGAAGGGGGAAAGGAGAAGATTAATTGTGTGTCGTCTGCATAGCAATGATAGGAGAGACCATGTGAGGTTATGACAGAGCCAAGTGACTTGGTGTATAGCGAGAATAGGAGAGGGCCTAGAACAGAGCCCTGGGGGACACCAGTGGTGAGAGCGCGTGGCGAGGAGACAGATTCTCGCCACGCCACCTGGTAGGAGCGACCTGTCAGGTAGGACGCAATCCAAGCGTGGGCCGCGCCGGAGATGCCCAACTCGGAGAGGGTGGAGAGGAGGATCTGATGGTTCACAGTATCGAAGGCAGCCGATAGGTCTAGAAGGATGAGAGCAGAGGAGAGAGAGTTAGCTTTAGCAGTGCGGAGCGCCTCCGTGATACAGAGAAGAGCAGTCTCAGTTGAATGACTAGTCTTGAAACCTGACTGATTTGGATCAAGAAGGTCATTCTGAGAGAGATAGCGAGAGAGCTGGCCAAGGACGGCACGTTCAAGAGTTTTGGAGAGAAAAGAAAGAAGGGATACTGGTCTGTAGTTGTTGACATTGGAGGGATCGAGTGTAGGTTTTTTCAGAAGGGGTGCAACTCTCGCTCTCTTGAAGACGGAAGGGACGTAGCCAGCGGTCAGGGATGAGTTGATGAGCGAGGTGAGGTAAGGGAGAAGGTCTCCGGAAATGGTCTGGAGAAGAGAGGAGGGGATAGGGTCAAGCGGGCAGGTTGTTGGGCGGCCGGCCGTCACAAGAAGCGAGATTTCATCTGGAGAGAGAGGGGAGAAAGAGGTCAGAGCACAGGGTAGGGCAGTGTGAGCAGAACCAGCGGTGTCGTTTGACTTAGCAAACGAGGATCGGATGTCGTCGACCTTCTTTTCAAAATGGTTGACGAAGTCATCTGCAGAGAGGGAGGAGGGGGGAGGGGGAGGAGGATTCAGGAGGGAGGAGAAGGTGGCAAAGAGCTTCCTAGGGTTAGAGGCAGATGCTTGGAATTTAGAGTGGTAAAAAGTGGCTTTAGCAGCAGAGACAGAGGAGGAAAATGTAGAGAGGAGGGAGTGAAAGGATGCCAGGTCCGCAGGGAGGCGAGTTTTCCTCCATTTCCACTCGGCTGCCCGGAGCTCTGTTCTTGTTCTGTGAGCTCGCAATGAGTCGTCGAGCCACGGAGCGGGAGGGGAGGACCGAGCCGGCCTGGAGGATAGGGGACATAGAGAGTCAAAGGATGCAGAAAGGGAAGAGAGGAGGGTTGAGGAGGCAGAATCAGGAGATAGTTTGGAGAAGGTATGAGCAGAGGGAAGAGATGATAGGATGGAAGAGGAGAGAGTAGCGGGGGAGAGAGAGCGAAGGTTGGGACGGAGCGATACCATCCGAGTAGGGGCAGTGTGGGAAGTGTTGGATGAGAGCGAGAGGGAAAAGGATACAAGGTAGTGGTCGGAGACTTGGAGGGGAGTTGCAATGAGGTTAGTGGAAGAACAGCGTCTAGTAAAGATGAGGTCGAGCGTATTGCCTGCCTTGTGAGTAGGGGGGGAAGGTGAGAGGGTGAGGTCAAAAGAGGAGAGGAGTGGAAAGAAGGAGGCAGAGAGGAATGAGTCAAAGGTAGACGTGGGGAGGTTAAAGTCGCCCAGGACTGTGAGAGGTGAGCCGTCCTCAGGAAAGGAGCTTATCAAGGCATCAAGCTCATTGATGAACTCTCCGAGGGAACCTGGAGGGCGATAAATGATAAGGATGTTAAGCTTGAAAGGGCTGGTAACTGTGACAGCATGGAATTCAAAGGAGGCGATAGACAGATGGGTAAGGGGAGAGAGAGAGAATGACCACTTGGGAGAGATGAGGATCCCGGTGCCACCACCCCGCTGACCAGAAGCTCTCGGGGTGTGCGAGAACACGTGGGCGGACGAAGAGAGAGCATTAGGAGTAGCAGTGTTATCTGTGGTGAGCCATGTTTCCGTCAGTGCCAAGAAGTCGAGGGACTGGAGGGAGGCATAGGCTGAGATGAACTCTGCCTTGTTGGCCGCAGATCGGCAGTTCCAGAGGCTACCGGAGACCTGGAACTCCACGTGGGTCGTGCGCGCTGGGACCACCAGATTAGGGTGGCCGCGGCCACGCGGTGTGGAGTGTTTGTATCGTCTGTGCAGAGAGGAGAGAACAGGGATAGATAGACACATAGTTGACAGGCTACAGAAGAGGCTACGCTAATGCAAAGGAGATTGGAATGACAAGTGGACTACACGTCTCGAATGTTCAGAAAGTTAAGCTTATTGACTAAAATGATTGAAATGCTACAGTACTGCTGGAGTAGGCTAGCTGGCAGTGGCTGCGTTGTTGACTTTGTAGGCTAGCTGGTAGTGGCTGCGATGTTGACACTACACTAATCAAGTCGTTCCGTCGAGTGTAATAGTTTCTACAGTGCTGCTATTCGGGGGCTAGCTGGCTAGCTAGCAGGTTGATTGCGTTACGTTACCTTAAAAGAACGACAATAGCTGGCTAGCTAACCTAGAAAATCGCTCTAGGCTACACAATTGTCTTAGATACAAAGACGGCTATGTAGCTAGCTAGCTACGATCAAACAAATCAAACCGTTGTACTGTAATAGTTTCTACAGTGCTGCTATTCGGGGCTAGCTGGCTAGCTACGTTAAAAGAACGACAATAGCTGGCCAGCTAACCTAGAAAATCGCTCTAGACTACACAATTGTCTTAGATACAAAGACGGCTATGTAGCTGGCTAGCTACGATCAAACAAATCAAACCGTTGTACTGTAATGAAGTGAAATGAAAATGTGATACTACCTGTGGAGCGACGCGGAATGTTGACCGGGTAGTTGAAGTTCAATTCGGTAGAGGTTGGCTAGCTGTTGGCTAGCTAGCTAGCAGCATCTCCTACGTTAAGGACGACAAATAGCTGGCTAGCTAACCTCGGTAAATTAAGATAATCACTCTAAGTCTACACACTCTAAACTACACAATTATCTTGGATACGAAGACAGCGAAGACAACTGTGTAGCTAGCTGACACTACGCTAATCGAGTCGTTCAGTTGAGTGTAATAGTTTCTACAGTGCTGGTGGACAGTGGATGTTAGCTAGCTGCTTAGCTAGCTGCTGGGCAGATACGTTAGGACGACGAAATACGATAATTATGCAATTATCTTTGATACAAAGACGGCTATGTAGCTAGCTAAGAAGAAATTGCTAAGATTAGACAAATCAAACCTTTGTACTATAATGAAATGTAATGAAAAGTTATACTACCTGCGGACCGAAGTGTAGATGCGACCGCTCGCTCCAACAGTAGAGGCTATATACAGTAGAGGCTATATACAGTAGAGAGGCTATATACAGTAGAGGCTATATACAGTAGAGAGGTTATATACAGTAGAGAGGCTATATACAGTAGAGGCTATATACAGTAGAGAGGCTATATACAGTAGAGAGACTATATACAGTAGAGAGGCTATATACAGTAGAGAGGCTATATACAGTAGAGAGGCTGTATACAGTAGAGAGGCTGTATACAGTAGAGAGGCTATATACAGTAGAGAGGCTATATAAAGTAGAGGCTATATACAGTAGAGATGTTATCTACAGTAGAGAGGCTATATACAGTAGAGAGGCTATATACAGTAGAGAGGCTATATACAGTAGAGAGGCTGTATACAGTAGAAAGGCTGTATACAGTAGAGAGGCTGCATACAGTAGAGAGGCTATATACAGTAGAGAGGTTATATGCAGTAGAGGCTATATATATATATATATATATATATATATATATATATATATATATATATATATATATATATATATATATATATATATATATATATGTGACGCCCTCCCACTTTGTGACGCACCTTCCCACAACAAACTATCATGGTCCAAACATTCCAAGACAGTCATGAAGACGACAAAACCTTTTCACACTCAGATTTGACAGGGGTCCTCAGATCCTCAAAAGGTTCTGCCCCATCGAGAGCATCCTGACCAGTTGCATCACCGCCTGGTATGGCAACTGCTCGGCGCTACAAAGGGTAGTGCGTACGGCCCAGTACATCACTGGGGCCAAGCTTCCTGCCATCCAGGACCGACATAATAGCCAGTGTTAGATGAAAGCCCATAAAATTGTCAGACTCCAGTCACCCCAGTCATAGACCGTTCTCTCTGCTACCGCACAGCAAGTGGTACCGGAGCACCAAGTCTAGGACCAAAAGGCTCCTTAACAGCTTCTACCCCTAAGTCATAAGACCGCTGTACATATAATCAAATGGCCACCCAAACTATTTACACTGCTGCTACTCGCTGTTTATAATCTATGCATAGTCACTTCACCCACACGACATGTACAAATGACCTCTAACCTTAACCTCACTTAGCTCTGATTATGGGGTGGCAGGGTAGCCTAGTGGTTAGAGTGTTGGGCTAGTAACCGGGAAGTTGCAAGTTCAAATCCCCGAGCTGACAAGGTACAAATCTGTTGTTCTGCTCTCTGAGAGAGAGAGAGATTGTGCGTATCCAACATGCTACTTTGTGTTAATCCTGAAGAAGGATTCACATTTTGTTACGTTACAGCCTTATTTTAAAATCAATTTTACACAAAATACCCCATAATGAAAAAGTGAAAATGGGTTTTTAGAAATTTCTTACAAATGAAAAAGCTAAATGCCTTATTTACACACGTATTCAGACCCTTTGCTATGACACTCGACATTGAGCTCAGGTGCATCCTGTTTCCATTGACCATCCTTGATGGTAGTGGTGTAGGGTAGAGTAGGTAGTGGTGTAGGGTAGGTAGTGGTGTATGGTAGGTTAGGTAGTGGTGTAGGGTAGGTTAGGTAGTGGTGCAGGGTAGGTAGTGGTGTAGGGTAGAGTAGGTAGTGGTGTAGGGTAGGTAGTGGTGTAGGGTAAAGTAGGTAGTGGTGTAGGGTAGAGTAGTGGTGTAGGGTAGGTTAGGTAGTAGTGTAGGGTAGGTAGTGGTGTAGGGTAGGTTAGGTAGTGGTGTAGGGTAGGTAGTGGAGTAGGGTAGGTAGTGGTGTAGGGTAGGTAGTGGTGTAGGGTAGGGTGATGGTGTAGTGTAGGTAGTGGTGTAGGGTAGGTAGTGGTGTAGGGTAGGGTAGGTAGTGGTGTAGGGTAGGTAGTGTTGTAGGGTAGGTAGTGGTGTAAGGTAGGTAGTGGTGTAGGGTAGGTAGTGGTGTAGCGTAGGGTAGGTAGTGGTGTAAGGTAGGGTAGGGTAATGTTGTAGGGTAGGTAGTGGTGTAGGGTAGGTAGTGGTGTAGGGTAGGTCGTGTTGTAGGGTAGGTGGTGTTGTGTAGGGTAGGGTAGGTAGTGGTATAGGGTAGGTAGTGGTGTAAGGTAGGTAGTGGTGTAGGGTAGGTAGTGGTGTAGGGTAGGTAGTGGTGTAGGGTAGGTAGTGGTGTAGGGTAGGTTAGGTAGTGGTGTAGGGTAGGTAGTGGTGTAGGGTAGGTTAGGTAGTGGTGTAGGGTAGGTAGTGGAGTAGGGTAGGTGGTGGTGTAGGGTAGGTGGTGGTGTAGGATAGGTAGTGGTGTAGGGTAGGTAGAGGTGTAGGGTAGGTAGAGGTGTAGGGTAGGTATTGGTGTAGGGTAGGTAGTGGTGTAGGGTAGGTAGTGGTGTAGGGTAGGTAGTGGTGTAGCGGAGGGTAGGTAGTGGTGTAGGGTAGTGGTGTAGGGTAGGTAATGGTGTAGGGTAGAGTAGGTAGTGGTGTAGGGTAGGGTAGGTGGTGTAGGGTAGGTAGTGGTGTAGGGTAGAGTAGGTAGTGGTGTAGGGTAGGGAGTGGTGTAGGGTAGGTAGTGATGTTGGGTTGGTAGTGTTGTAGGGTAGGTAGTGGTGTAGGGTAGGGTAGGTGGTGGTGTAGGGTGGTGGTGTAGGGTAGGTAGTGATGTTGGGTTGGTAGTGTTGTAGGGTAGGTAGTGGTGTAGGGTAGGTTGTGTTGCAGGGTAGGGTAGCTAGGGGTGTAGGGTAGGTCGCGGTGTAGGGTAGGTAGTGGTGTTGGGTTGGTAGTGTTGTAGGGTAGGTAGTGGTGTAGGGTAGGGTAGGTGGTGGTGTAGGGTGGTGGTGTAGGGTAGGTAGTGGTGTTGGGTTGGTAGTGTTGTAGGGTAGGTAGTGGTGTAGGGTAGGGTAGGTGGTGGTGTTGGAAGGTAGTGGTGTAGGGTAGGTAGTGATGTTGGGTTGGTAGTGTTGTAGGGTAGGTAGTGGTGTAGGGTAGGTTGTGTTGCAGGGTAGGGTAGTGGTGTAGGGTAGGTAGTGGTGTAGGGTAGGGTAAGTAGTGGTGAAGGGTAGGGTAGGTAGTGGTGTAGGGTATGGTAGGTGGTGGTGTAGGGTAGGTCGCGGTGTAGGGTAGGTAGTGGTGTAGGGTAGGTAGTGGTGTAGGGTAGGGTAATGGTGTAGGGTAGGTAGTGGTATAGGGTAGGTAGTGTTGTAGGGTAGGTAGTGGTGTAGGGTAGGGTAGGTAGTGGTGAAGGGTAGGTAGTGGTGTAGGGTAGGGTGGTGGTGTAGGGTAGGGTAGGTAGTGGTGTAGGGTATTGTAGGTGGTGGTGTAGGGAAGGTAGTGGTGTAGGGTAGGGTAGGTAGTGGTGTAGGGTATGGTAGGTGGTGGTGTAGGGTAGGTAGCGGTGTAGGGTAGGTAGTGGTGTAGGGTAGGGTTGGTAGTGTTGTAGGGTAGGTAGTGGTGTAGGTTAGGGTAGTGGTTTAGGGTAGGGTAGGTAGTGGTGTAAGGTAGGGTAGGGTAGGTAGTGTTGTAGAGTAGGTAGTGGTGTAGGGTAAGTAGTGGTGTAGGGTAGGGTAGGTAGTGGTATAGGGTAGGTTAGGTAGTGGTGTAGGGTAGGTAGTGGTGTAGGGTAGGTAGTGGTGTAGGGTAGGGTGGTGGTGTAGGGTAGGTAGTGGTGTAGCGTAGGGTATGTAGTGGTGTAAGGTAGGGTAGGGTGATGTTGTAGGGTAGGTAGTGTTATAGGGTAGGTAGTGGAGTAAGGTAGGTAGGTAGTGGTGTAGGGTAGGTAGTGGTGTAGGGTAGGGTAGGTAGTGGTGTAAGGTAGGGTAGGGTGATGTTGTAGGGTAGGTAGTGTTATAGGGTAGGTAGTGGTGTAAGGTAGGGTAGGGTGATGTTGTAGGGTAGGTAGTGTTATAGGGTAGGTAGTGGTGTAGGGTAGGTAGTGGTGTAGGGTAGGTCATGTTGTAGGGTAGGTGGCGTGGTGTAGGGTAGGGTAGGTAGTGGTATAGGGTAGGTAGTGTTATAGGGTAGGTAGTGGTGTAAGGTGGGTGGTGGTGTAGGGTAGGTGGTGGTGTAGTGTAGGTAGAGGTGTAGGGTAGGTAGTGTTGTAAGGTAGGGTAGGTAGTGGTGTAGGGTAGGTAATGGTGTAGGGTAGGTAGTGGTGTAGGGGAGGGTAGGTAGTGGTGTAGCGGAGGGTAGGTAGTGGTGTAGGGTAGTGGTATAGGGTAGAGTAGGTAGTGGTGTAGGGTAGCTAGGGGTGTAGGGTTGGTAGTGGTGTAGGGTAGAGTAAGTAGTGGTGTCGGGTAGGGTAATGGTGTAGGGTAGGTAGTGGTGTAGGGTAGGTAGTGGTGTAGGGTAGGTAGTGATGTTGGGTTGGTAGTGTTGTAGGGTAGGTAGTGGTGTAGGGTAGGTAGTGATGTAGGGTAGGTAGTGGTGTAGGGTAGGTGGTGGTGTAGGGTAGGTGGTGGTGTAGGGTAGCTGGTGGTGTAGGGTAGAGTAGGTAGTGGTGTAGGGTAGGTAGTGGTGTAGGGTAGAGTAGGTAGTGGTGTAGGGTAGAGTAGGTAGTGGTGTAGGGTAGGTAGTGGTGTAGGGTAGGGTAATGGTGTAGGGTAGGTAGTGGTGTAGGGTAGGTAGTGTTGTAGGGTAGGGTAGGTAGTGGTGTGGGGTAGGTAGTGGTGTAGGGTAGGGTAGGTAGTGGTGTAGGTTAGGTAGTGGTGTAGGGTAGGGTAGTGATGTAGGGTAGGGTAGATAGTGGTGTAGGGTATGGTAGGTGTTGGAGTAGGGTAGGTAGTGGTGTAGGGTAGGGTAGGTAGTGGTGTAGGGTATGGTAGGTGGTGGTGTAGGGTAGGTAGCGGTGTAGGGTAGGTAGCGGTGTAGGGTAGGTAGTGGTGTAGGGTAGGGTTGGTAGTGTTGTAGGGTAGGTAGTGGTGTAGGGTAGGTAGTGATGTAGGGTAGGTAGTGGTGTAGGGTAGGTGGTGGTGTAGTGTAGGTAGTGGTGTAGGGTAGGTAGTGTTGTAGGGTAGGTAGTGGTGTAGGGTAGGGTAGTGATGTAGGGTAGGGTAGGTAGTGGTGTAGGGTATGGTAGGTGTTGGAGTAGGGTAGGTAGTGGTGTAGGGTAGGGTAGGTAGTGGTGTAGGTTAGGTAGTGGTGTAGGGTAGGGTAGGTAGTGGTGTAGGTTAGGTAGTGGTGTAGGGTAGGGTAGTGATGTAGGGTAGGGTAGGTAGTGGTGTAGGTTAGGTAGTGGTGTAGGGTAGGGTAGTGATGTAGGGTAGGGTAGGTAGTGGTGTAGGGTATGGTAGGTGTTGGAGTAGGGTAGGTAGTGGTGTAGGGTAGGGTAGGTAGTGGTGTAAGGTATGGTAGGTGGTGGTGTGGTGTAGGGTAGGTGGCGTGGTGTAGGGTAGGGTAGGTAGTGGTGTAGGTTAGGTAGTGGTGTAGGGTAGGGTAGTGATGTAGGGTAGGGTAGGTAGTGGTGTAGGGTATGGTAGGTGTTGGAGTAGGGTAGGTAGTGGTGTAGGGTAGGGTAGGTAGTGGTGTAAGGTATGGTAGGTGGTGGTGTGGTGTAGGGTAGGTGGCGTGGTGTAGGGTAGGGTAGGTAGGGGTTTTAAGTTATGGTAGGTGGTGGTGTGGTGTAGGGTAGGTGGCGTGGTGTAGGGTAGGGTAGGTAGTGGTATAGGGTAGGTAGTGTTATAGGGTAGGTAGTGGTGTAAGGTAGGTAGTGGTGTAGGGTAGGTGGTGGTGTAGGGTAGGTGGTGGTGTAGGGTAGGTAGAGGTGTAGGGTAGGTAGAGGTGTAGGGTAGGTAGTGGTGTAAGGTAGGGTAGGTAGTGGTGTAGGGTAGGTAATGGTGTAGGGTAGGTAGTGGTGTAGGGAGGGTAGGTAGTGGTGTAGCGGAGGGTAGGTAGTGGTGTAGGGTAGTGGTATAGGGTAGAGTAGGTAGTGGTGTAGGGTAGCTAGTGGTGTAGGGTAGGTAGTGGTGTAGGGTAGGTTAGGTAGTGGTGTAGGGTAGGTAGTGGTGTAGGGTAGGTAGTGGTGTAGGGTAGGGTAGTGGTGTAGGGTAGGTAGTGGTGTAGCATAGGGTAGGTAGTGGTGTAAGGTAGGGTAGAGTGATGTTGTAGTGTAGGTAGTGTAATAGGGTAGGTAGTGGTGTAAGGTAGGTAGTGGTGTAGGGTAGGTAGTGGTGTAGGGTAGGGTAGTGGTGTAGGGTAGGTAGTGGTGTAGGGTAGGGAAGGTAGTGGTGTAAGGTAGGGTAGGGTGATGTTGTAGGGTAGGTGGTGTTATAGGGTAGGTAGTGGTGTAAGGTAGGGTAGGGTGATGTTGTAGGGTAGGTAGTGTTATAGGGTAGGTAGTGGTGTAGGGTAGGTCGTGTTGTAGGGTAGGTGGCGTGGTGTAGGGTAGGTAGTGGTGTAGCGTAGGGTAGGTAGTGGTGTAAGGTAGGGTAGGGTGATGTTGTAGGGTAGGTAGTGTTATAGGGTAGGTAGTGGTGTAAGGTAGGTAGGTAGTGGTGTAGGGTAGGTAGTGGTGTAGGGTAGGGTAGGTAGTGGTGTAAGGTAGGGTAGGGTGATGTTGTAGGGTAGGTAGTGTTATAGGGTAGGTAGTGGTGTAAGGTATGGTATTTTGTGGTGTGGTGTAGGGTAGTGTAGTTAGTGGTGTAGGGTAGGTAGTGGTGTAGGGTAGGGTAGGTAGTGGTGTAGGTTAGGTAGTGGTGTAGGGTAGGGTAGCTATGTAGGGTAGGGTAGGTAGTGGTGTAGGGTAGGGTAGGTAGTGGTGTAAGGTATGGTAGGTGGTGGTGTGGGTAGGGTAGGGTAGGGTAGGGTAGGGTAGGGTAGGGTAGGTAGTGGTATAGGGTAGGTAGTGTTATAGGGTAGGTAGTGGTGTAAGGTAGGTAGTGGTGTAGGGTAGGTAGTGGTGTAGGGTAGGTGGTGGTGTAGGGTAGGTAGAGGTGTAGGGTAGGTAGAGGTGTAGGGTAGGTAGAGGTGTAGGGTAGGTAGTGGTGTAAGGTAGGGTAGGTAGTGGTGTAGGGTAGGTAATGATGTAGGGTAGGTAGTGGTGTAGGGAGGGTAGGTAGTGGTGTAGCGGAGGGTAGGTAGTGGTGTAGGGTAGTGGTATAGGGTAGAGTAGGTAGTGGTGTAGGGTAGCTAGGGGTGTAGGGTAGGTTAGGTAGTGGTGTAGGGTAGAGTAAGTAGTGGTGTCGGGTAGGGTAATGGTGTAGGGTAGGTAGTGGTGTAGGGTAGAGTAGGTAGTGGTGTAGGGTAGGTATTGGTGTAGGGTAGGTAGTGATATAGGGTAGGTAGTGGTGTCGGGTAGGTATTGGTGTAGGGTAGGTAGTGATGTTGGGTTGGTAGTGTTGTAGGGTAGGTAGTGGTGTGGGGTAGGTGGTGGTGTAGGGTAGGTAGTGGTGTAGGGTAGGTAGTGATGTTGGGTTGGTAGTGTTGTAGTGTAGGTAGTGGTGTAGGGTAGGTAGTGATGTAGGGTAGGTAGTGGTGTAGGGTAGAGTAGGTAGTGGTGTAGGGTAGGTAGTGGTGTAGGGTAGAGTAGGTAGTGGTGTAGGGTAGAGTAGGTAGTGGTGTAGGGTAGGTAGTGGTGTAGGGTAGGTAGTGGTGTAGGGTAGGTAGTGGTGTAGGGTAGGAAGTGTTGTAGGGTAGGGTAGTGGTGTAGGGTAGAGTAGGTAGTGGTGTAGGGTAGGGTAGGTAGTGGTGTAGGGTAGAGTAGGTAGTGGTGGTGTAGGGTAGGTGGTGGTGTAGGGTAGAGTAGGTAGTGGTGTAGGGTAGGTAGTGGTGTAGGGTAGAGTAGGTAGTGGTGTAGGGTAGAGTAGGTAGTGGTGTAGGGTAGGTAGTGGTGTAGGGTAGGGTATTGGTGTAGGGTAGGTAGTGGTGTAGGGTAGGAAGTGTTGTAGGGTAGGGTAGTGGTGTAGGGTAGAGTAGGTAGTGGTGTAGGGTAGGGTAGGTAGTGGTGTGGGGTAGGTAGTGGTGTAGGTTAGGTAGTGGTGTAGGGTAGGTTAGTGATGTAGGGTAGGGTAGATAGTGGTGTAGTGTATGGTAGGTGTTGGAGTAGGGTAGGTAGTGGTGTAGGGTAGGGTAGGTAGTGGTGTAAGGTATGGTAGGTGGTGGTGTGGTGTAGGGTAGGTGGCGTGGTGTAGGGTAGGGTAGGTAGGGGTTTTAAGTTATGGTAGGTGGTGGTGTGGTGTAGGGTAGGTGGCGTGGTGTAGGGTAGGGTAGGTAGTGGTATAGGGTAGGTAGTGTTATAGGGTAGGTAGTGGTGTAAGGTAGGTAGTGGTGTAGGGTAGGTGGTGGTGTAGGGTAGGTGGTGGTGTAGGGTAGGTAGAGGTGTAGGGTAGGTAGAGGTGTAGGGTAGGTAGTGGTGTAAGGTAGGGTAGGTAGTGGTGTAGGGTAGGTAATGGTGTAGGGTAGGTAGTGGTGTAGGGGAGGGTAGGTAGTGGTGTAGCGGAGGGTAGGTAGTGGTGTAGGGTAGTGGTATAGGGTAGAGTAGGTAGTGGTGTAGGGTAGCTAGTGGTGTAGGGTAGGTAGTGGTGTAGGGTAGGTTAGGTAGTGGTGTAGGGTAGGTAGTGGTGTAGGGTAGGTAGTGGTGTAGGGTAGGGTAGTGGTGTAGGGTAGGTAGTGGTGTAGCATAGGGTAGGTAGTGGTGTAAGGTAGGGTAGAGTGATGTTGTAGTGTAGGTAGTGTAATAGGGTAGGTAGTGGTGTAAGGTAGGTAGTGGTGTAGGGTAGGTAGTGGTGTAGGGTAGGGTAGTGGTGTAGGGTAGGTAGTGGTGTAGGGTAGGGAAGGTAGTGGTGTAAGGTAGGGTAGGGTGATGTTGTAGGGTAGGTGGTGTTATAGGGTAGGTAGTGGTGTAAGGTAGGGTAGGGTGATGTTGTAGGGTAGGTAGTGTTATAGGGTAGGTAGTGGTGTAGGGTAGGTCGTGTTGTAGGGTAGGTGGCGTGGTGTAGGGTAGGTAGTGGTGTAGCGTAGGGTAGGTAGTGGTGTAAGGTAGGGTAGGGTGATGTTGTAGGGTAGGTAGTGTTATAGGGTAGGTAGTGGTGTAAGGTAGGTAGGTAGTGGTGTAGGGTAGGTAGTGGTGTAGGGTAGGGTAGGTAGTGGTGTAAGGTAGGGTAGGGTGATGTTGTAGGGTAGGTAGTGTTATAGGGTAGGTAGTGGTGTAAGGTATGGTATTTTGTGGTGTGGTGTAGGGTAGTGTAGTTAGTGGTGTAGGGTAGGTAGTGGTGTAGGGTAGGGTAGGTAGTGGTGTAGGTTAGGTAGTGGTGTAGGGTAGGGTAGCTATGTAGGGTAGGGTAGGTAGTGGTGTAGGGTAGGGTAGGTAGTGGTGTAAGGTATGGTAGGTGGTGGTGTGGGTAGGGTAGGGTAGGGTAGGGTAGGGTAGGGTAGGGTAGGGTAGGGTAGGTAGTGGTATAGGGTAGGTAGTGTTATAGGGTAGGTAGTGGTGTAAGGTAGGTAGTGGTGTAGGGTAGGTAGTGGTGTAGGGTAGGTGGTGGTGTAGGGTAGGTAGAGGTGTAGGGTAGGTAGAGGTGTAGGGTAGGTAGAGGTGTAGGGTAGGTAGTGGTGTAAGGTAGGGTAGGTAGTGGTGTAGGGTAGGTAATGATGTAGGGTAGGTAGTGGTGTAGGGGAGGGTAGGTAGTGGTGTAGCGGAGGGTAGGTAGTGGTGTAGGGTAGTGGTATAGGGTAGAGTAGGTAGTGGTGTAGGGTAGCTAGGGGTGTAGGGTAGGTTAGGTAGTGGTGTAGGGTAGAGTAAGTAGTGGTGTCGGGTAGGGTAATGGTGTAGGGTAGGTAGTGGTGTAGGGTAGAGTAGGTAGTGGTGTAGGGTAGGTATTGGTGTAGGGTAGGTAGTGATATAGGGTAGGTAGTGGTGTCGGGTAGGTATTGGTGTAGGGTAGGTAGTGATGTTGGGTTGGTAGTGTTGTAGGGTAGGTAGTGGTGTGGGGTAGGTGGTGGTGTAGGGTAGGTAGTGGTGTAGGGTAGGTAGTGATGTTGGGTTGGTAGTGTTGTAGGGTAGGTAGTGGTGTAGGGTAGGTAGTGATGTAGGGTAGGTAGTGGTGTAGGGTAGAGTAGGTAGTGGTGTAGGGTAGGTAGTGGTGTAGGGTAGAGTAGGTAGTGGTGTAGGGTAGAGTAGGTAGTGGTGTAGGGTAGGTAGTGGTGTAGGGTAGGTAGTGGTGTAGGGTAGGTAGTGGTGTAGGGTAGGAAGTGTTGTAGGGTAGGGTAGTGGTGTAGGGTAGAGTAGGTAGTGGTGTAGGGTAGGGTAGGTAGTGGTGTAGGGTAGAGTAGGTAGTGGTGGTGTAGGGTAGGTGGTGGTGTAGGGTAGAGTAGGTAGTGGTGTAGGGTAGGTAGTGGTGTAGGGTAGAGTAGGTAGTGGTGTAGGGTAGAGTAGGTAGTGGTGTAGGGTAGGTAGTGGTGTAGGGTAGGGTATTGGTGTAGGGTAGGTAGTGGTGTAGGGTAGGAAGTGTTGTAGGGTAGGGTAGTGGTGTAGGGTAGAGTAGGTAGTGGTGTAGGGTAGGGTAGGTAGTGGTGTGGGGTAGGTAGTGGTGTAGGTTAGGTAGTGGTGTAGGGTAGGTTAGTGATGTAGGGTAGGGTAGATAGTGGTGTAGTGTATGGTAGGTGTTGGAGTAGGGTAGGTAGTGGTGTAGGGTAGGGTAGATAGTGGTGTAGGGTATGGTAGGTGGTGGTGTAGGGTAGGTAGCGGTGTAGGGTAGGTAGTGGTGTAGGGTAGGGTTGGTAGTGTTGTAGGGTAGGTAGTGGTGTAGTGTAGGTAGTGGTGTAGGGTAGGTAGTGTTGTAGGGTAGATAGTGGTGTAGGGAAGGTAGTAGTGTAGGGTAGGGTAGGTAGTGGTGTAAGGTATGGTAGGTTGTGGTGTGGTGTAGGGTAGGGTAGGTAGTGGTTTAGGGTAGGTAGTAGTGTAGGGTAGGGTAGGTAGTGGTGTAGGTTAGGTAGTGGTGTAGGGTAGGGTAGTGATGTAGGGTAGGGTAGGTAGTGGTGTAGGGTAGGTAGTGGTGTAGGGTAGGGTAGGTAGTGGTGTAAGGTATGGTAGGTGGTGGTGTGGTGTAGGGTAGGGTAGGGAGTGGTTTAGGGTAGGGTAGTGGTGTAGGGTAGGGTAGTGATGTAGGGTAGGGTAGGTAGTGGTGTAGGGTGTGGTAGGTATTGGAGTAGGGTAGGTAGTGGTGTAGGGTAGGGTAGGTATTGGTGTAGGGTATGGTAGGTGGTGGTGTAGGGTAGGTAGCGGTGTAGGGTAGGTAGTGGTGTAGGGTAGGGTTGGTAGTGTTGTAGGGTAGGTAGTGGTGTAGTGTAGGTAGTGGTGTATGGTAGGGTAGGTAGTGTTGTAGGGTAGGTAGTGGTGTAGGGTAGGGTTGGTAGTGTTGTAGGGCATGTAGTGGTGTAGTGTAGGTAGTGGTGTAGGGTAGGGTTGGTAGTGTTGTATGTTAGGTAGTGGTGTAGGGTAGGTAGTGGTGTAGGGTAGGTAGTGGTGTAGGGTAGGTAGTTGTGTAGCGTAGGGTAGGTAGTGGTGTAAGGTAGGGTAGGGTGATGTTGTAGAGTAGGTAGTGTTATAGGGTAGGTATTGGTGTAAGGTAGGTAGTGGTGTAGGGTAGGTAGTGGTGTAGCTTAGGGTAGGTAGTGGTGTAAGGTAGGGTAGGGTAATTTTGTAGGGTAGGTAGTGGTGTAGGGTAGGTCGTGTTGTAGGGTAGGTGGTGTTGTGTCGGGTAGGGTAGGTAGTGGTATAGGGTAGGTAGTGTTATAGGGTAGGTAGTGGTGTAAGGTAGGTAGTGGTGTAGGGTAGGTAGTGGTGTAGGGTAGGCAGTGGTGTAGGGTAGGTGGTGGTTTAGGGTAGGTAGTGGTGTAGGGTAGGTAGAGGTGTAGGGTAGGTAGAGGTGTAGGGTAGGTAGAGGTGTAGGGTAGGTGGTGGTGTAGGGTAGGTGTGGTGTAAGGTAGGTAGTGGTGTAGGGTAGGGTAGGTCGTGTTGTAGGGTAGGGGGTGTAACGTAGTGTAGGTAGTCTTGTAGGGTAGGTAGTGTTGTAGGGTAGGTGGTGGAAGGGTAGGTGATGGTGTAGGGTAGGTAGTGGTGTAGGGTAGGGTAGGTAGTTGTGCAGGGTAGGTAGTGGTGTAAGAGCTGTAAGAGTTAAAAAACTTAGGGCCACATTCATTTATCGATAGACAAGTTAGCCTCTCTCGGCTAGGGAGCGGTATTTTCATGTCCGGATGAAATTTTTCCCAAAGTAAACTGCCTGCTACTCAGGGCCAGAAGCTAGGATATGCATATTAAAGTATTGAAGTTTCTAAAACTGTTTGAATGATGTCTGTGAGTATAACAGAACCTATTTGGCAGGCAAAATCCCAGGGACAAACCATCCAAGACGTTTTGTTTTTTTGAGGTCACTCTCTTTTCAATGGGTTTCTATGTGGATCTCGATTTCTAAGGCACTTGCTTGCAGTTCCTATCACTTCCACTGGATGTCAACAGTCTTTAGAAATTGGTTGATGTTTCTCCATTGAGAAATGAAGAAGTAGGGCTGTTCAGAACGAGGGTTGAGTCTAGTGTTGTTGAGGCGCACGACTTAAAAGCTCGCTCCACTTTGTTTTTATCCGCTATTGAACGCAGTTTATCCATCTTAAATTTGAGATTATTTACTTTAAAAAATACCTAAAGTTGTATTAGGAAAGTTGTTTGACATGTTTGTACAAAAATTACAGGTAACTTATTAGATATTTTGTAGTCATGTTGCGTGAGTTGGAACTTGTGTTTTTCTGGATCAAACTGGCCAAATAAATGGACATTTTGGATATATAACGATGGAATTAATCGAACCAAAGGACCATTTGTGATGTTTATGGGACATAATGGAGTGCCAACAGAAGAAGCTCTTCAAAGGTAAGGCATGAATTATATATTTATTTCTGAGTTTTGTGATGTACCTGGCGGGATGAAATATGATTGTCTGTGTTTGTTTGACGGGGTGCTGTCCTCAGATAATCGCATGGTTGCTTTCGCCGTAAAGCCGTTTTGATATCTGACACGTGGCTCGATTGACAAGAAGTTTAGCTTTATTTTGACATATTGCATGTGTATTTTCAAGAATGTTAAATATGAACAATTCTGTAGTTTGAATTTGGCGCCCTGCACTTTCACTGGATGTTGGTCAGGTGAGACGGTAGCGTCCCATCTAGCCTAGAGAGGTTATAGAGATTGTTTCACTTCCAAAGACGGACAACCAAATTCTTAACTTTGTAACTTTGATGTTCCCTCTACTCTAGTTTGCGCTGTTCTGTGAAGGGAGTACGCAGCGTTGTATGAGAGCTCCAGTTTCTTGGCAATTTCTCGCATGGAATAGCCTTTTCTCGCATGAAATAGAACAAGAAGATTAGAACAAGATGAGACTGACGAGTTTCAGGAGAAAGTTCTTTGTTTCTGGCCATTTTGAGCCTGAAATCGAACCCACAAATGCTGATGCTCCAGATACTCAACTAGTCTAAAGGAGGACAGTTTTATGGCTTCTTTAATCAGGACAACAGTTTTCAGCTCTTTTAACATAATTGCAAAAGGGTTTTCTAATGATCAATTAGCCTTTTAAAATGATAAACTTGGATTAACTAACACAACGTGCCATTGGAACAAAGGAGTGTTGGTTGCTGATAATGGGCTTCTGTACGTCTATGTAGATATTCCATTAAAAATCTGCCATTTCCAGCTACAAAAGTAATTTACAACATTAGCAATGTCAACGCTGTATTTCTCATCAAGTGTATGTTATTTTAATGGACAAAAATGTGCTTTTCTTTAAAAAAAAGGACATTTCTAAATGACGCCAAACTTTTGAACGATAGTGTACATATTTTAATATTATACTGAACAAAAATCTAAGCACAACATGTAAAGTGGTGGTGCTGAAATAAAAGTTCCCAGATATTTTTCATATACACAAAAAGCGTATTTCTCCCCATTTTTGTTGCACAAATTTGTTTACATCCCTGTTTGTGAGCATTTCTCCTTTGCCAAGATAATCCATCCACCTGACAGGTGTGGCATATCAAGAAGCTGATTAAACAGTACGATCATTACACAGGTGCACCTTGTGCTGGGGACAATAAAAGGCCACTCTAAAATGTGGAGTTTTGTCACACAACACAATACCACAGATGTCTCAAGTTGAGGGAGCGTACAACTGGCATGCTGACTGCAGTAATGTCCACCAGGAGCTGTTGCCAGATAATTGATTGTTCATTTCTCTATCATAAGCCGCCTCCAACGTCGTTTTAGAGAATTTGGCAGTAGATCCAACTGGCCTCACAACCGCAGACCACGTGTAACCACACCAGGCCAGGACCTCCACCTCCACATCCACAGACCACGTGTAACCACGCCAGCCCAGGACCTCCACCTCCACATCCACAGACCACGTGTAACCACGCCAGCCCAGGACCTCCACCTCCACATCCACAGACCACGTGTAACCACGCCAGCCCAGGACCTCCACCTCCACATCCACAGACCACGTGTAACCACGCCAGCCCAGGACCTCCACCTCCACATCCACAGACCACGTGTAACCACGCCAGCCCAGGACCTCCACAGACCACGTGTAACCACGCCAGCCCAGGACCTCCACAGACCACATGTAACCACGCCAGCCCAGGACCCCCACATCCACAGACCACATGTAACCACACCAGCCCAGGACCTCCACCTCCACATCCACAGACCACATGTAACCACGCCAGCCCAGGACCTCCACAGACCACGTGTAACCACGCCAGCCCAGGACCTCCACAGACCACGTGTAACCACGCCAGCCCAGGACCTCCACAGACCACGTGTAACCACGCCAGCCCAGGACCTCCACAGACCACGTGTAACCACACCAGCCCAGGACCTCCACAGACCACGTGTAACCACGCCAGCCCAGGACCTCCACAGACCACGTGTAACCACGCCAGCCCAGGACCTCCACAGACCACGTGTAACCACGCCAGCCCAGGACCTCCACAAACAGCTTCTTCACCTGTGGGATTGTCTGAGACCAGCCACCTGGACAGCTGATGAAAACTGTGTGTTTGCACAACTGAAGAATTTCTGCACAAAATGTCAGAAACCGTCTCAGGGAAGCTCATTTGTATGCTCGTTGACCTCACCAGGACCATGACCTGACTGCAGTTAGGCGTCGTAACCAACTTCAGTTGGCAAACCTTCAATGGCCACTGGCCCGCTGGAGAAATGTGCTCTTCACAAATGAATCCCGGTTTGTACCGGGCAAACGGCAGACAGCTTGTGTGGGCGAGCGGTTTGTTGATGTCAACATTGACATCGCCTAACTTTTTATTTTTATTTATATTTATTGTGCCCATGGTGGGGTTATGGTAGGGGCAGTCATAGGCAACGAACAAAATTGCATTTTATTGATGGCAATTTGAATGCACAGAGATATCGGATGACGTTGGACCTATTGTGCTGCCACCCTATTGGACTCCCAAACACGGCCGAATGTGATGCAGCCTGGATTCAAACCAGGGACTGTAGTGATGCCTCTTGCGTTGAGTTGCAGTGTCTTAGACCACTGCGCCACACGGGAGCCCATTGACTGCTGCCATTCCTGGAAGCTGAACATGTTGACTGCATCACCAGACATGTTACCCATTGAGCATGTTTGGGATGCTCTGGGTCGACGTGTACGACAGCGTGTTCCAGTTCCCGCCAATATCCAGCAACTTCTCACAGCCATTGAAGAGGAGTGGGACAACATTCCATAGGCCACAATTAACAGCCAGATCAACTCTATGTGAATTTGAATGAGTTTAACATTTTTGCAAATTTATAAAAAAAAAAATTGAAAAATGAAATAACACATTTCCATACGTATTCAGACCCTTTACTCAGTACTTTGTTGAAGCACCTTTGGCAGTGATTACAGCCTTGAGGGTCGGGCCGTCATGTGCCTTTTACTGAGGAGTGGCTTCCGTCTGGCAACTCTACCATAAAGGCCTGATAAGTGGAGTGCTGCAGAGATGGTTATCCTTTTGGAAGGTTCTCCCATCTCCACAGAGGAGCAATGGAGCTCTGCCAGAGTGACCATTGGATTCTTGGCCATCTCCCTGACCAAGGCTCTTCTCCCCCTGATTGCTCAGTTTGGCCAGACGGCCAGGTCTAGGAATAGTCTTGGTGGTTCCAAACTTCTTCTATTTCAGAATGATGAGGCCACTGTGTGCTTGGGGACCTTCAATGTTGCAGAAATGTTTTGGTACCCTACCCCAGATCTGTGCCTTGACACAATCCTGTCTCTGAGCTCTACAGACAATTCCTTCGACCTTATTGCTTGGTTTTTGCTCTGTCATGCACTGTCTGCTGTGGGCCCTTATATAGACAGGTGTGTGTCTTTCCAAATCATGTCCAATCAATTGAATTTACCACAGGTGGACTCCAATCAAGTTGTAGAAACATCTCAAGGATGATCAATGGAAACAGGATGCACCTGAGCTCAATTTCAGGTCTCATTGCAAAGGGTCTGAATACTTATGTAAATAAGGCATGTATCTTTATCATTTGTAAGAAATTAGCAAATAGTCCTTAAAAACCTGTTTTCGCGTATTGTGTGTTGCTGGATGAGGAACACGTTTAAGTTATATTTTTATAACACTGGCTGTAACGTAACAAAATGTGGGAAAAGGGGAATGGGTCTGACTACTTTCTGAATGCACCGTAGTTCTTAAACAAAATGTTTTCTGCTTGGTTCTCACAACTGATGTACAAACCTATTTTGACACAATGGTTGTGATTTGAGTTCCAGGTCTCCGGTAGCCTCTGGAACTGCCGATCTGCGGCCAACAAGGCAGAGTTCATCTCAGCCTATGCCTCCCTCCAGTCCCTCGACTTCTTGGCACTGACGGAAACATGGATCACCACAGATAACACTGCTACTCCTACTGCTCTCTCTTCGTCCGCCCACGTGTTCTCGCACACCCCGAGAGCTTCTGGTCAGCGGGGTGGTGGCACCGGGATCCTCATCTCTCCCAAGTGGTCATTCTCTCTCTCCCCTTACCCATCTGTCTATCGCCTCCTTTGAATTCCATGCTGTCACAGTTACCAGCCCTTTCAAGCTTAACATCCTTATCATTTATCGCCCTCCAGGTTCCCTCGGAGAGTTCATCAATGAGCTTGATGCCTTGATAAGCTCCTTTCCTGAGGACGGCTCACCTCTCACAGTCCTGGGCGACTTTAACCTCCCCACGTCTACCTTTGACTCATTCCTCTCTATCTCCTTCTTTCCACTCCTCTCCTCTTTTGACCTCACCCTCTCACCTTCCCCCCCTACTCACAAGGCAGGCAATACGCTCGACCTCATCTTTACTAGATGCTGTTCTTCCACTAACCTCATTGCAACTCCCCTCCAAGTCTCCGACCACTACCTTGTATCCTTTTCCCTCTCGCTCTCATCCAACACTTCCCACACTGCCCCTACTCGGATGGTATCGCGCCGTCCCAACCTTCGCTCTCTCTCCCCCGCTACTCTCTCCTCTTCCATCCTATCATCTCTTCCCTCTGCTCATACCTTCTCCAACCTATCTCCTGATTCTGCCTCCTCAACCCTCCTCTCTTCCCTTTCTGCATCCTTTGACTCTCTATGTCCCCTATCCTCCAGGCCGGCTCGGTCCTCCCCTCCCGCTCCGTGGCTCGATGACTCACTGCGAGATCACAGAACAGAGCCCTGGCAGCCGAGCGGAAATGGAGGAAAACTCGCCTCCCTGCGGACCTGGCATCCTTTCACTCCCTCCTCTCTACATTTTCCTCCTCTGTCTCTGCTGCTAAAGCCACTTTCTACCACTCTAAATTCCAAGCATCTGCCTCTAACCCTAGGAAGCTCTTTGCCACCTTCTCCTCCCTCCTGAATCCTCCCCCTCCCCCCTCCTCCCTCTCTGCAGATGACTTCGTCAACCATTTTGAAAAGAAGGTTGACGACATCCGATCCTTGTTTGCTAAGTCAAACGACACCGCTGGTTCTGCTCACACTGCCCTACCCTGTGCTCTGACCTCTTTCTCCCTCTCTCTCCAGATGAAATCTCGCTTCTTGTGACGGCCGGCCGCCCAACAACCTGCCCGCTTGACCCTATCCCCTCCTCTCTTCTCCAGACCATTTCCGGAGACCTTCTCCCTTACCTCACCTCGCTCATCAACTCATCCCTGACCGCTGGCTACGTCCCTTCCGTCTTCAAGAGAGCGAGAGTTGCACCCCTTCTGAAAAAACCTACACTCGATCCCTCCGATGTCAACAACTACAGACCAGTATCCCTTCTTTCTTTTCTCTCCAAAACTCTTGAACGTGCCGTCCTTGGCCAGCTCTCCCGCTATCTCTCTCAGAATGATCTTCTTGATCCAAATCAGTCAGGTTTCAAGACTAGTCATTCAACTGAGACTGCTCTTCTCTGTATCACGGAGGCGCTCCGCACTGCTAAAGCTAACTCTCTCTCCTCTGCTCTCATCCTTCTAGACCTATCGGCTGCCTTCGATACTGTGAACCATCAGATCCTCCTCTCCACCCTCTCCGAGTTGGGCATCTCCGGCGCGGCCCACGCTTGGATTGCGTCCTACCTGACAGGTCGCTCCTACCAGGTGGCGTGGCGAGAATCTGTCTCCTCGCCACGCGCTCTCACCACTGGTGTCCCCCAGGGCTCTGTTCTAGGCCCTCTCCTATTCTCGCTATACACCAAGTCACTTGGCTCTGTCATAACCTCACATGGTCTCTCCTATCATTGCTATGCAGACGACACACAATTAATCTTCTCCTTTCCCCCTTCTGATGACCAGGTGGCGAATCGCATCTCTGCATGTCTTGCAGACATATCAGTGTGGATGACGGATCACCACCTCAAGCTGAACCTCGGCAAGACGGAGCTGCTCTTCCTCCCGGGGAAGGACTGCCCGTTCCATGATCTCGCCATCACGGTTGACAACTCCATTGTGTCCTCCTCCCAGAGCGCTAAGAACCTTGGCGTGATCCTGGACAACACCCTGTCGTTCTCAACCAACATCATGGCGGTGGCCCGTTCCTGTAGGTTCATGCTCTACAACATCCGCAGAGTACGACCCTGCCTCACACAGGAAGCGGCGCAGGTCCTAATCCAGGCACTTGTCATCTCCCGTCTGGATTACTGCAACTCGCTGTTGGCTGGGCTCCCTGCCTGTGCCATTAAACCCCTACAACTCATCCAGAACGCCGCAGCCCGTCTGGTGTTCAACCTTCCCAAGTTCTCTCACGTCACCCCGCTCCTCCGCTCTCTCCACTGGCTTCCAGTTGAAGCTCGCATCCGCTACAAGACCATGGTGCTTGCTTACGGAGCTGTGAGGGGAACGGCACCGCAGTACCTCTAGGCTCTGATCAGGCCCTACACCCAAGCAAGGGCACTGCGTTCATCCACCTCTGGCCTGCTCGCCTCCCTACCACTGAGGAAGTACAGTTCCCGCTCAGCCCAGTCAAAACTGTTCGCTGCTCTGGCCCCCCAATGGTGGAACAAACTCCCTCACGACGCCAGGACAGCGGAGTCAATCACCACCTTCCGGAGACACCTGAAACCCCACCTCTTCAAGGAATACCTAGGATAGGATAAGTAATCCTTCTCACCCCCCCCCCCTTAATGATTTAGATGCACTATTGTAAAGTGGCTGTTCCATTGGATGTCAGAAGGTGAATTCACCAATTTGTAAGTCGCTCTGGATAAGAGCGTCTGCTAAATGACTTAAATGTAAATGTAATGTAAATGTGATTTACTGATTGTTTTGTGATACAACAGAGAGTTTGTTGACACAACCATTGTACGATGTCTCCACAACTCTTGTGATGATGATCTTTTTGGCCTTCCTGTGACATCGAGTGGTGTAGGTGTCCTGGTGCGTTGGGCAGACCACACCACTCTCTGGAAAGCCTTACGGTTGTGGGCGGTGCATTTTCCGTACAAGGCGGTGATACAGGGACTTCTGTGCAGAAGAGCAATCGTTGTGACAAATTTATTGTAGATCGGTTGTGCAAATTGTGCTTCAAATCAAATCAAATGTTATTGGTACACATATTTAGCAGATGTTATTGCGTGTGTAGTGAAAAGATTGTGTTTCTAGCTCCAACAATGCATTAATATCTAACAATTCACAACAATAAACACAAAATCTAAAAGTAAAATAATGGAATTAAAAAATATATAAATATTAAATATGTCAGAGTGGCATTGACTCTCTTTCTTTCTCTCTCTCGGAGGACCTGAGCCCTAGGACCATGCCTCAGGACTACCTGACATGATGACTCCTTGCTGTCCCCTGTCCACCTGGCCGTGCTGCTGCTCCAGTTTCAACTGACCTGAGCCCCAGGACTACCTGACATGGTGACTCCTTGCTGTCCCCAGTCCACCTGGCTGTGCTGCTGCTCCAGTTTCAACTGACCTGAGCCCTAGGACCATGCCTCAGGACTACCTGGCATGATGACTCCTTGCTGTCCCCAGTCCACCTGGCTGTGCTGCTGCTCCAGTTTCAACTGTTCTGCCTTATTATTATTCGACCATGCTGGTCATTTATGAACATTTGAACATCTTGGCCATGTTCTGTTATAATCTCCACCCGGCACAGCCAGAAGAGGACTGGCCACCCCACATAGCCTGGTTCCTCTCTAGGTTTCTTCCTAGGTTTTGGCCTTTCTAGGGAGTTTTTCCTAGCCACCGTGCTTTTACACCTGCATTGCTTGCTGTTTGGGGTTTTAGGCTGGGTTTCTGTACAGCACTTTGAGATATCAGCTGATGTACGAAGGGCTATATGAATAAATTTGCTTTGATTTGATTGACTAAAATACAGTTGAATAGAATAGAGTAGAATAGAATACAGTAGAATAGAATACAGTAGAATAGAATAGAGTAGAATAGAATACAGTAGAATAGAATACAGTAGAATAGAATACAGTAGAATAGAATAGAGTAGAATAGAATACAGTAGACTAGAATACAGTAGACTAGAATAGAGTAGACTAAAATACAGTATAATAGAATACAGTATATACATATGAAATGAGTAAATCAGTAAGTAAACATCAAAGTGACTACTGATCCATTATTAAAGTGACCAATGATTCCATGTCTATGTCTATAGGGCAGCAGCCTCTATGGTGCAGTGTTGAGTAACCAGGTGGAAGGCAGCTATGTGTATAGGGCAGCAGCCTATAAGGTGCAGGGTTGAGTAACCAGGTGGAAGGCAGCTATGTGTATAGGGCAGCAGCCTCTATGGTGCAGGGTTGAGTAACCAGGTGGAAGGCAGCTATGTGTATAGGGCAGCAGCCTCTATGGTGCAGGGTTGAGCAACTTGGTTGTAGCCGGCTAGTGATGGCTATTTACCAGTCTCTATGTCCTTGAGATAGAAGCTGTTTTTCAGTCTTCTCGGTCCCAGCTTTGATGCACCTGTACTGTCCTCGCCTTCTGGATGATAGCGGGGTGAACAGGCAGTGGCTCGGGTGGTTGATGTCCATGATGATCTTTTTGGCCTTCCTGTGACATCGAGTGGTGTAGGTGTCCTGGTGCGTTGGGCAGACCACACCACTCTCTGGAAAGCCTTACGGTTGTGGGCGGTGCATTTTCCGTACAAGGCGGTGATACAGTCCGACAGGATGCTCTCAATTGTGCATCTGTAAAAGTGTGTGAGGGTCTTAAAGTGCCAAGCCAAATTTCTTCAGCCTCCCGAGGTCGATGGGTGAACAAGAAGCACAGGAGGGGACTGAGCACACACCCTTGTGGAGCCCCTGTGTTGAGGATCAGTGAAGTGGAGATGTTGTTTCCTAACTTCACCACCTGGTGGGGGGGGAGTCCAGGACCCAATTGCACAGGGCGGGGTTGAGAACCAGGGCCCCGAGCTTAAGGATGAGCTTGGAGGGCACTATGGTATTGAAGGCTGAGCTGTAGTCATTGAACAGCATTCTTATATAGGTATTCTTCTTGTTCAGATGGGTTAGGGCCGTGTGCAGTGTGATGGCGATTGCATCATCTGTGGACCTGTTGGGGCGGTAAGCAAACTGAAGTGGGTCTAGGGTGGAGTAGGGTGGAGGTGATATGATCCTTGACTAGTCTCTCAAAGCACTTCATGAGAAGTGAGGGCTACGGGGCGGTAGTCATTTAGTTGCCTTCTTGGGTACAGGAACAATAGTAGGATCTTGAAGCATGTGGGAACAGCAGACTGGGATAGGGAGAAATTAAACATGTCCGTAAACAGCTACATAACTTTTGCACAATTGATACATCAACACAAGGTATTAAAAACTATTTGTAAAATGACAGAGTGCCCTATTGACACCATCTTTGACCGGCGTGTGTGTGTGCGTGCGCTTGTGTGCGTGTGCGTGTGCGTGTGTGTGTGCATTGAGGGCTATTCTATTTCTCTGTTTACTCAGCCCTCTCCCTGCATCTGCTTCGGTCCAGGTGGAAGTTTTGATAGAGCAGATCACAGCCAACCCAGGCTCAGGAGGTCTAAACAACCTTCTGGAGGGCAGGGGTCAACTGAGGAAGGTGTTTCTACAGTAAATCACATTTCTACAGTAGATTTTACAGCACTCTTGATGGAGTTTGTTTTACGGAGATAAACATTTTATAATTTTTCTTCCTTCAAATGGTTTACAAAATAGCAATCACGTTTTTCCTCTGGTTTTTTTTTGACTCTAAACCCTAAATAAAATAAACATATTGGATATGATCAGAATAATTTATGTCTTAAAAAAATAATGTTTTTCCATATTTGGTTTTGAGGTTCTGTTTTCCTTGAAATGTGGTGTCCGTTTCAGTCTGACAAAATAAACCGGATGTCCTACAACACTGAAACAGTTATCACAACTTAAGCCATAGCCTATAGGCCTACAATGGGCAAGAAGGTCAAAAAGGCATTAGTTAAACCTGGTGTCTCCTTCCTCTCCTATTAAATAGACATCAGTTAAACCTGGTGTCTCCTTCCTCTCCTATTAAATAGACATCAGTTAAACCTGGTGTCTCCTTCCTCTCTTATTAAATAGACATCAGTTAAACCTGGTGTCTCCTTCCTCTCCTATTAAATATGCATCAGTTAAACCTGGTGTCTCCTTCCTCTCCTATTAAATAGACATCAGTTAAACCTGGTGTCTCCTTCCTCTCCTATTAAATAGACATCAGTTAAACCTGGTGTCTCCTTCCTCTCCTATTAAATAGACATCAGTTAAACCTGGTGTCTCCTTCCTCTCCTATTAAATAGACATCGGTTAAACCTGGTGTCTCCTTCCTCTCCTATTAAATAGACATCAGTTAAACCTGGTGTCTCCTTCCTCTCCTATTAAATAGGCATCAGTTAAACCTGGTGTCTCCTTCCTCTCCTATTAAATAGACATCAGTTAAACCTGGTGTCTCCTTCCTCTCCTATTAAATAGGCATTGTTTAAAGCACCTTCCTCCCCAACCAGTATCCCTGCAGCAAGGGCATCTGTTATCCTAACAGGTAAAGGATATGTTTTAGTTGTCACCCTATAGGATCATGTATCATAACCGTAGGGCTGGAAGGGTTAACACATTTCCTCTCTGAGTTGAGGACGTGTCTCTAATCCAGGATCAAGCAGCGTTCTGCCCATGGGGCAAGGCACCAACCCTCCTCATCCATCCATCCATCCATCCACCGCTCTGTGCTTCAACTTAAGGGCTGAGTTCCAAATGGCCCCCTATTCCCTATATAGTGCACTATTTTTGACCAGGGCCCATAGGGGCCGTGTACTATATAGAGAATAGAGTGCCAAACCAAACTCTGGATCAGCTGCCATATAAATGAGAGCGGAGTAAATAAAAGCCCTTCCAGATGATTTCACTTGGTAGGGTTTCACAACCTCACTGACTTACTGCTGTTTCACAAGAGGAACATTCAATTCATATGTCATCCCAATGTATATGATGTGCTGTAAGATTCCGGTATAACATATGGAGCAGATTCAGCCAAGTCCCGATACTGTCCGGAGACTTAATACGATTGCGGGTTGTAGACAACTGAATGGCACCGTGCCATCCAGCTGACATATGAATAAATGCGGTATCTGCGAACATTGCCTTTAATCAATCAATCAAATGTATTTATAAAGCCCTTCTTACATCAGCTGATGTCACAAAGTGCTGTACAGAAACCCAACCTTAAAACCCCAAACAGCAAGCAATGCAGGTGTAGAAGCACGGTGGCTAGGAAAATCTCCCTAGAAAGGCAGGAACCTAGGAAGAAACCTAGAGAGGAACCAGGCTATGAGGGGTGGCCAGTCCTCTTCTGGCTGTGCCGGGTGGAGATTATAACAAAACATGGTCAAGATGTTCAAATGTTCATAGATGACCAGCATGGTCAAATAATAATCACAGTGGTTGTAGAGGGTGCAACAGGTCAGCACCTCAGGAGTAAATGTCAGTTGGCTTTTCAAAGCCGATCATTCAGAGATCGAGGCAGCAGGTGAAGTAGAGAGAGAGAGAGAGAGTCGAAAACAGAAGGGTATGGTATTTTGTTTTTTTATTAGGATCGCCATTAGCTGTTGCAATAGCAGCAGCTACTCTTCCTGGGGTTCACACAAAACATGAACCATCACATGAAACAGAATATTAATAGACAAGACAGGGGGTTGTCAGGGGGCACCGTCAGACTATACCCCCGTACAGGACCAACCAGGCAGGATATAACACCACCCACTTTGCTAAAGCACAGCCCCCACACCGCTAGAGGGATATCAACAGACCATCAACTTACTACCCAGAGACAAGGCTGAGTATGGCCCACGAAGATCTCCTCCACGGCACAAACCCGAGGGGGGGGGGGGTGCCAACCCGGACAGGAAGATCACGTCAGTCACTCAACCCACTTAAGTGGAAGAGCACCAGTAAGCCAATGACTCAGCCCCTGTAATAGGGTCAGAGGCAGAGAATTCCCAGTGGAGAGAGGGGGACCGGCCAGGCAGAGACAGCAATGGTGGTTCGTCGCTCCAGTGCTTTGCCATTCACCTTCACACCCCTGGGCCAGTCAACACTCAATCATAGGACCTACTGAAGAGATGAGTCTTCAGTAAAGACTTAAAGGTTGAGACCGAGTCTGCGTCTCTCACATGGATAGGCAGACCATTCCATAAAAATGGAGTTCTATAGGAGAAAGCCCTGCCTCCAGCTGTTTGCTTAGAAATTCTAGGGACAATTAGGAGGCCTGCGTCTTGTGACAGTAGAGTACGTATAGGTATGTACGGCAGGACCAAATCGGAGAGATACAGTTGAAGTCGGAAGTTTACATACACCTTCGCCAAATACATTTAAACTCAGTTTTTCACAATTCCTGATATTTAATCCGAGGAAAAAGTCCCTGCTTTAGGTCAGTTAGGATTGCCACTTTATTTTAAGAATGTGAAATGTCAGAATAACAGTAGAGAGAATTATTTATTTCAGGTTTTATTTATTTTATCACATCCCCAGTGGGTCAGAAGTTTACATACACTCAATTAGTATTTGGTAGCATTGCCTTTAAATTGTTTAACTTGGGTCAAACATTTCGGTTAGCCTTCCACAAGCTTCCCACAATAAGTTGGATGGATTTTGGCCCTTTCCTCTTGACAGAGCTGGTGTAACTGAGTCAGGTTTGTAGGCCTCCTTGCTCGCACACACTTTTTCAGTTCTGCCCATACATTTTTTATAAGATTGAGGTCAAGGCTTTGCCACTCCAACACCTTGACTTTGTTGTCCTTAAGCCTTTTTGCCACAACTTTAGAAGTATGCTTGGGGTCATTGTCCATTTGGAAAACCTATTTGCAGCCAAGCTTTAACTTCCTGTCTGATGTCTTGAGATGTTGCTTCAATATATCCACATAATTTTTCCATCCTCATGATGCCATCTATTTTGTGAAGTGCACCAGTCCCTCCTGCAGCAAAGCACCCCCACAACATGATGCTGCCACCCCCGTGTTTCACGTTTGGAATGGTGTTTTTTGGCTTGCAAACATCCCCCTTTTTCCTCCAAACATAACGATGGTCATTATGGCCAAACAGTTCTATTTTAGTTTCATCAGACCAGAGCACATTTCTCCAAAAAGTACGATCTTTGTCCCCATGTGCAGTTGCAGACCGTAGTCTGGCTTTTTTTATGGCGGTTTTGGAGCAGTGGCTTCTTCCTTGCTGAGCGGCCTTTCAGGTTATGTCGATATAGGACTTGTTTTACTGTGGATATAGATACTTGTACCGGTTTCCTCCAGCACCTTCAGAAGGTCCTTTGCTGTTGTTCTGGGATTGAAATGCACTTTTCGCACCAAAGTACGTTCATCTCTAGGAGACAGAATGCATCTACTTCCTGAGCGGTATGACGGCTGCGTGGTCCCATGGTGTTTATACTTGCATACCATTGTTTGTACAGATGGACGTGATACCTGCAGGCGTTTGGGAATTTCTCCCAAGGATGAACCAGACTTTTGGAAGTCTACAATTGTTAATTTTCAAGCTGTTTAAAGGCACAGTCAACTTAGTGTATGTAAACTTCTGACCCACTGGAATTGTGATACAGTGAATTATAAGTGAAATAATCTGTCTGTACACAATTGTTGTAAAAATGACTTGTATCATGTACAAAGTAGATGTCCTAACCGATTTGCCAAAGCTATTGTTAGCGAACAAGAAATGTGTGGAGTGGTTGAAAAACAACTTTTAATGACTCCAACCTAAGTGTATGTAAACTTCTGACTGCAACTGTAGGTAGGAGTAAGCTCATGTAATGTTTCGCAGGTTAGCAGTAAAACCTTGAAATCAGCCCTTGCCTTAACAGGAAGCCAGGGTAGAGAGACTAGCACTGGTGTAATATGATCAAATGTTTTAGGTTCTAGTCAAGATTCTAGCAGCCATGTTTAGCACTAACTGAAGTTTATTTAGTGCTTTATCCGGGTATCCGGAAAGTAGAGCATTGCAGTAGTCTAACCTAGAAGTGACAAAAGCATGGATGATCTTTTCTGCATCATTTCTGGACAAAAATCTTTAAAACTTTGTTGACAAACTGCCATCAGATTGAGTTCCCGCGTTATTTTCCCTTTACAGTTAAAAGTTCCTATTAAACTGTGTGTGATAATGGCTCGAAGTATCCATCCAACAAATATTGTTTGTTTTACTGTACATACAGTGTAGGCCGAGCTAAAGTATTGTCACGTTCTGACCTCAGTTCTTTTGTTATGTCTTTGTTTTAGTTTGGCCAGGGCGTGAGTTGGGTTGTGTAGTCTCTGTTCTTTTGTTATGTCTTTGTTTTAGTTGGTCAGGGCGTGAGTTGGGTTGTGTAGTCTCTGTTCTTTTGTTATGTCTTTGTTTTAGTTGGTCAGGGCGTGAGTTGGGTTGTGTAGTCTCTGTTCTTTTGTTATGTCTTTGTTTTAGTTGGTCAGGGCGTGAGTTGGGTTGTGTAGTCTCTGTTGTGGTTTTGTGTTTGGCCTGGTATGGTTCTCAATCAGAGGCAGGTGTTGTTAGTTGTCTCTGATTGAGAACCATACTTCGGTAGCCTTTTCCCACCAGTGTTTTGTGGGTGATTATTTCCTGTTTAGTGCTTTTTCCATTCACCTTACGGGACTGTTCGTTTGTCGTTTATTGTTTTGTTCAGTGTTCAGTTGTTTTATTAAAAATATGAACACTTACCACGCTGAGCTTTGGTCCTCACCTTCTTCCACCACAGACGGCCGTTACAAGTTTAGAAGGCTACAGTTGGTTTTACCTGAATGACTGTTTCTGCTGATTAGTTATTGTAATGGCTCTGTCGTCATCGTCTTTAGTTATAATAAAGTTCTATATAATAATCTCTGATGTGCTTTCCTATTTCAGTACCCATGGATATCATAATTATATGTTTCATTTATCATGACGCTGCATCTTTATGATGCTGAAATTACCACACACGGCAGGGAGGGCAGGGCAGGGCGGTGCTGTGGGCATAAACCTGTGGGGAAAATAAATAGGATTTTAATAAATTCTTGATTGTGTAAATACTAGAGTTGTTAACTTTAATGTTTCTCATTGTGCAGCAGCTATGGTACATTAGAAGGTCAGTCTTCGTGGATAATTGACAATGATTAGGTGCGTTTTTCACCATTCCAGATCAGACATCACCCTTCTCTCTTCTGTTTTCATAATAGACAGCAGCAACAATTTATGTGTTTTTATAAGGGTCTTTGAGTGTTCTTGACAATATGTGATTCACTCGAAGCCAAAACTTGTCCAAACGACGGTAGTGTCCTTAGATGTTCTTCTGTTTGTATTAGAAGTCTTCATGTTTGGAGCTTTAGAACACTGTTAACTGACAACATGGTATCGTCATGGAAACAAAACATCAGGTTTTATGTTTAATTAAACAGTAATCTCAGGTTTTATGTTTAATTAAACAGTAATCTCAGGTTTTATGTTTAATTAAACAGTAATCTCAGGTTTTATGTTTAATTAAACAGTAATCTCAGGTTTTATGTTTAATTAAACAATAAACTCAGGTTTTATGTCTAATTAAACATTAATCGCAGAGTTTATGTTTAATTAAACATTAATCTTGGGGTTTATGTCTAATTAAAAGGGTCATCTCAAGTTATGTTTAATTAAACCGTAATCTCGGGGGGAAATGACACTTGTGTGTCTCCTCATGGCAGAATTATGAATATGGCAAACAAAAGACTGGTAAATGAATCATGAAAATACCAGAAGTCAGTGATGCGTTTCTGGGTGGAAGGAAGGCACTGTTGAAGTCTGCTAGCGGAAAGGTGCAGAAAGGTAATTTTTACAAACTGCTTTAAAAAGTTCCAGTGATCCTTACCTGTGCATTCAGGTGTGTATCATTCAGGTGTGTTAGAATGTCTACATGGGCGAGGTGCAGAGCGGGGATGATGAATCACCTGAGAGGTGTTCTGGTTAGCGTTCCATTTTGGGAGGGTAAGCCAACGCCTGGGGAAGAGAATATGGGCTGAACTTCAATCCAATTATACTTACTAAAATAGCATCTAACTGATCGACGGGTAGCTTGAGTCTCCCTTCCTTCTGACAATAGTCAGAGATTTCACATTTTCTACACACATGTTGCAGAAGGACAAGCTACCTACAGTACCAGTCAAAAGTTTGGACACACCAGCTCATGAGTTTCTTTATTTTCACTAATAGTGAAGACATCAACACTATGTAATAACACATATGGAATCATGTAGTAACCAAAAAAAAGTGTTGACAAATATAAATATTTTTTATATTTGAGATTCTTTAAAGTAGCCACCCTATGCCTTGATGACAGCTGTGCACACTCTTGGCATTCCCTCAACCAGTTTCATGAGGTAGTCACCTGGAATGCATTTCAATTAACTGGTGTGCCATGTTAAAAGTTAATTTATGGAATGTCTTTCCTTCTTAATGCGTTTTAATCAGTTGTGTTGTGACATGGTAAAGGTGCTATTCAGTCAATAGCCCTATAGAATAGAAAGGTGATTATGTAGAAAAAATATATATTGAGAAACAAACATTCTGAGCCAGAGCTAGAGCTAGTATTTTGTAACTGTTGCAAAAAAAGCTACATTGGGATTTACGGGTTGCCAAACAGACATAGGGCCACATTCATATATTGATAGAGATAGTTTCCCTTCCAAATTCTGCAAATATGGAAACTATTCATATATGACCAAAACCCTCAAGAGTAACTTTGATGTACAAGCAAGCTAAGAACATTAACTTGCTAGTAAAAAGTAAGAAAGGAGGTTTTCTCCAAGTTAAACCAGAAAACACTACTAAAATATTAACAAAAATCCTTTCAAAAATATATGTTTTTGATAGGAAACTAATAAAATTCAGATAGATGAAGTTGATAAATGTTGCTATTTCAGACAAAATAGGACTTAAATTTCAGTTACTGTATATACCGTAAGACAATACACATGTTAATGATTTGTTGTCTTACCACAAACTCCTGACCTATAATCAGAGTCCTGTCAGAACTCATTTGTTTCTTCCTAATGTGAAGCTTTAGTCGTTGAGATGAATCAGCCTCGTTCTCTGCTGTACGCAGCACATCCTGTAAAGGCTGCCGTTGAAGGAGAGGAGGACCAAGATGCAGTGTAGTCCATGTTCAACATGTTTAATAAAAGACGATAACGTGAACACTATACAAAATACAAAATAACAACCGTGGCAAAAACCCGAAACAGTCCTATCTGGTGCAGAGAACACAAAGACAGGAAACAACCACCCACAAACCCCAACACAAAACAAGCTACCTAAATATGGTTCCCAATCAGAGACAATGACTAACACCTGGCTCTGATTGAGAACCATATCAGGCCAAACATAGAAACGGACAAACGACACACACAACATAGAATGCCCACCCAGCTCACGTCCTGACCAACACTAAAACAAGGAAAACACAGAAGAACTATGGTCAGAATGTGACACATCCACTCAGAACACTGGGGGTACTGGGTAATCAAACTCAGAAATCTTTGGTTATAAATGAGAAGCCACAAATCTGGGAGGGGGAACGATGAGGTAAAGGTGACACCTCTTTAAAGGTGAGGATTCTTCTCCCTTCTAAGAGGTCAACCTCCAGTCTTATGTCTGTAGGGTGCTTCCCAAAGGGCACCCTATTCCCCTATATAGTGCACTACTTTAAACCAGAGCCCTATTCCCTATGTAGTGCACTACTTTAAACCAGAGCCCTATTCCGTATATAGTGCACTATTTTAGAACAGAACCCTATGGAACCCTCTTCCTTATATAGTGCACGACTTTAGAGCAGAACCCCATTCAAAACTAGTGCACAACATAGAGGGTGGTTCCTCTTTTCTTTTCACTGCAGCGAGCTGCAAAAAACCAACAACACTCAAACTGGACAATTTTATCTCAATCTCTTCATTCAAAGACTGCTAACACCCTTAGTAGAACTGCCTTGTAGGATGTTAACACCCTGAGCAGAGACGAGCTGTCATTTAGGATGCTAACACCCTGAGCAGAGCAGAGCTGTCCTTTAGGATGCTAACACCCTGAGCGGAGCTGCCATTTAGGATGCTAACACCCTGAGCAGAGCTGCCATTTAGGATGCTAACACCCTGAGCGGAGCTGCCATTTAGGATGCTAACACCCTGAGCAGAGCTGCCATTTAGGATGCTACACTCTGAGCGGAGCTGCCATTTAGGATGCTAACACCCTGAGCAGAGCTGCTATTTAGGATGCTAACACCCTGAGCGGAGCTGCCATTTAGGATGCTAACACCCTGAGCAGAGCTACCATTTAGGATGCTAACACCCTGATTGGAGCAGAGCTGTCATTTAGGATGCTAACACCCTGAGCAGAGCTGCCATTTAGGATGCTAACACCCTGAGCGGAGCCGCTATTTAGGATGCTAACACCCTGAGCGGAGCTGCCATTTAGGATGCTAACACCCTGAGCGGAGATGCCATTTCGGATGCTAACACCCGTAGTAGAACTGCCTTTTAGGATGCTAACACCTTGAGCAGAGCAGAGCTGTCCTTTAGGATGCTAACACCCTGAGCAGAGCAGAGCTGTCCTTTAGGATGCTAACACCCTGAGCAGAGCCGTCCTTTAGGATGCTAACACCCTGAGCAGAGCTGTCCTTTAGGATGCTAACACCCTGAGCAGAGCTGTACTTTAGGATGCTACACCCTGAGCAGAGCTTTCCTTTAGGATGCTAACACCCTGAGCAGAGCAGAGCTGTCCTTTAGGATGCTAACACCCGGAGCAGAGCTTCCATTTAGGATGCTAACACCCTGAGCAGAGCAGAGCTGTCCTTTAGGATGCTAACACCCGGAGCAGAGCTTCCATTTAGGATGCTAACACCCTGAGCAGAGCTGACTTTTAGGATGCTAACACCCTGAGAAGAGCTGACTTTTAGGATGCTAACACCCTGAGCAGAGCTGCCTGGGATCAGTGGGATGGTCGGGGGCATCAGAGTAACATAAGACACATTCTTGGAGACACTAGCGATCCTGGTTTGGCACGCAGCTCTGCCTATCCCTCCCAGGAACACCTTCAGAGCTAGTCATAGCCCCTAGACCAGACACACACAAAGATAGATAGTATGTCGGTTAGGATGGTAAGCTGTTTTTCACGGGTCATGTTATCTCCAGCCTCCATGTAAATTTTTCTCCCATCCATCTGCATGCCTGGCCTGTTTGTTCGGTAAACATGCTGCACCTGTCCATGGAATGCTGGTTGCCAACCAACAAGACTTGTCCAGAAGCATTTATTATATTCTACCCTCTCCAAGTCCTGTCTGTCTGTGACCCTCTCCCTGTCCTGTCTGTCTGTGACCCTCTCCCTGCCCTGTCTGTCTGTGACCCTCTCCCTGCCCTGTCTGTCTGTGACCCTCTCCCTGTCCTGTCTGTCTGTCACCCTCTCCCTGCCCTGTCTGTCTGTCACCCTCTCCCTGCCCTGTCTGTCTGTCACCCTCTCCCTGCCCTGTCTGTCTGTCACCCTCTCCCTGCCCTGTCTGTCACCCTCTCCCTGCCCTGTCTGTGACCCTCTCCCTGGGTCACAGACAAATCAACTGTGGGAGCAATTATTATGAAATGGAAGACATACAAGACCACTGATAATCTCCCTCGATCTGGGGCTCCACGCAAGATCTCACCCCGTGGGGTCAAAATGATCACAAGAACGGTGAGCAAAAATCCCAGAACCACACGGGGGGGGGGGGGCTAGTGAATGACCTGCAGAGAGCTGTGACCAAAGTAACAAAGCCTACCATCAGTAACACACTACGCTGCCAGGGACTCAAATCCTGCAGTGCCAGAAGTGTCCCCCTGCTTAAGCCAGTACATGTCCAGGCCCGTCTGAAGTTTGCTAGAGAGCGTTTGGATGATCCAGAAGAAGATTGGGAGAATGTCATAAGGACAGATGAAACCAAAATAACTTTTTTGGTAAAAACTCAACTCGTCGTGTTCGGAGGACAAAGAATGCTGAGTTGCATCCAAAGAACACCATACCTACTGTGAAGCATGGGGGTGGAAACATCATGCTTTGGGGCTGTTTTTCTGCAAAGGGACCAGGACGACTGATCCGTGTAAAGGAAAGAATGAATGGGGCCATGCATCGTGAGATTGTGAGTGAAAACCTCCTTCCATCAGCAAGGGCCTTGAAGATGAAACGTGGCTGGGTCTTTCAGCATGACAATGATCCCAAACACACCGCCCGGGCAACGAAGGAGTGGCTTCGTAAGAAGCACTTCAAGGTCCTGGAGTGGCCTAGCCAGTCTCCAGATCTCAACCCCATAGAAAATCTTTGGAGGGAGTTGAAAGTCTGTGTTGCCCAGCAACAGCCCCAAAACATCACTGCTCTAGAGGAGATCTGCATGGAGGAATGGGCCAAAACACCGCAACAGTGTGTGAAAACCTTGTGAAGACTTACAGAAAACGTTTGACCTCTGTCATTGCCAACAAAGGGTATATAACAAAGTATTGAGATCAACTTTTGTTATTGACCAAATACTTATTTTCCACCATAATTTGCAAATAAATTCATTAAAAATCCTACAATGTGATTTTCTGGATTTATTTTTCTAATTTTGTCTGTCATAGTTGAAGTGTACCTATGATGAAAATTACAGGCCTCTCATCTTTTTAAGTGGGAGAACTTGCACAATTGGTGGCTGACTAAATACTGTTGTGCCCCACTGTATGTAAGAATGCTGTTCATTGACTACAGCTCAGCCTTCAACACCGAAGTTCCCTCAAAACTCATCTTTAAGCTTGAGGCCCTGGGTCTCAATCCCACCCTGTGCATTGGGTCCTGGACTTCCTGACGGGCCGCCCCCAGGTGGTGAAGGTAGGAAACAACACCTCCACTGATCCTGAACACTGAGGCTCCACAAGGGTGCGTTCTGAGCCCTCTCCTGTACTCCCTGTTCACCCACGACTGCGTGGCCACGCACGCCTCCAACTCAATCATCAAGTTTGCAGACGACACAACAGTAGTAGGCTTGATTACCAACAAAGACGAGACTGCCTACAGGGAGGAGGTGAGGGCTCTCGGAGTGTGGTGTCAGGAAAATAACCTCACACTCAACGTCAACAAAACAAAGGATATGATCGTGGACTTCAGGAAACAGCAGAGGGAGCACCCCCCAATCCACATCAAAGGGACAGTAGTGGAGATGGTGGAAAGGTTTAAGTTCCTCGTGTACACATCACAGGCAAACTGAATTGGTCCACCCACACAGACAGCATCGTGAAGAAGGCACAGTAGTGAGGCTGAAAAAAAATGTGGCTTGTCATCGAAAACTCAAACTTTTACAGATGCACAATTGAGAGCATCCTGTCGGGCTGTATCACCGCCTGGTATGGCAACTGCTCCGCCCACAACCGCAGTGCTACCCAGAGGGTAGTGAGGTCTGCACAACGCATCACCGGGGCCAAACTACCTGCTCTCCAGGACACCTACACCACCCGATGTTACAGGAAGGCCATAAAGATCATCAAGGACAACAACCACCCGAGCCACTGCCTGTTCACCCCGCTATCATCCAGAAGGCGAGGTCAGTACAGGTGCATCAAAGCTGGGACCGAGAGACTGAAAAACAGCTTCTATCTCAAGGCCATCAGACTGTAAAACAGCCACCACTAACATTGAGTGGCTGCTGCCAACACACTGACTCAACTCCAGCCACTTTAATAAGTAATAATTGGATGTAATAAATGTTCACGTCAACAAGAAAGGCATTTCACTGTACTAGTGTACGTTACAATAGAAACTTGCAATTTGTGTATGTGCATGTTGTGTGTGTGTGTGTGTATGTGCATGTTGTGTGTGTGTGTGTATGTTGTGTGTGTGTGTGTGTGTATGTGCATGTTGTGTGTGTGTGTATGTGCATGTTGTGTGTGTGTGTGTGTGTGTGTGTATGTGCATGTTGTGTGTGTGTGTGTGTGTGTGTGTGTGTATGTGCATGTTGTGTGTGTGTGTGTGTATGTGCATGTTGTGTGTGTGTGTGTATGTGCATGTTGTGTGTGTGTGTGTGTGTATGTGCATGTTGTGTGTGTGTGTGTGTATGTGCATGTTGTGTGTGTGTGTGTATGTGCATGTTGTGTGTGTGTGTGTGTGTGTGTGTGTGTGTGTGTGTGTGTGTGTGTGTGTGTGTGTGTGTGTGTGTGTGTGTGGGCCAGAAGATATACCAGATATCTCTCAGGCGATGATAGAGATGTTGTTATTTAACCCCCTCCTCCATCAGCTCTGTGTCTGAAGCAACACAGTGATCTGAACTCTGAGGGAAACAGGACACTTAGGGGGTTGCACCCCAAATGGCACCCTATTCCCTATGTAGTGCACTACTTTAGACCAGAGCCCTATTCTCTATATAGTGCACTACTTTAGACCAGAGCCCTATTCCCTATATAGTGCACTACTTTAGACCAGAGCACTATTCCCTATATAGTGCACTACTTTAGACCAGAGCCCTATTCCCTATATAGTGCACTACTTTAGACCAGAGCACTATTCCCTATATAGTGCACTACTTTAGACCAGAGCCCTATTCCCTATATAGTGCACTACTTTAGACCAGAGCCCTATTCCCTATGTAGTGCACTACTTTAGACCAGAGCCCTATTCCCTGTATAGTGCACTACTATAGACCAGAGCCCTATTCCCTATATAGTGCACTACTTTAGACCAGAGCCCTATTCCCTATATAGTGCACTACTTTAGACCAGAGCCCTATTCCCTATATAGTGCACTACTTTAGACCAGAGCCCTATTCCCTATATAGTGCACTACTTTAGACCAGAGCCCTATTCCCTATATAGTGCACTACTTTAGACCAGAGCCCTATTCCCTATATAGTGCACCACTATAGACCAGAGCCCTATTCCTGTATAGTGCACTACATTAGACCAGAGCCCTATTCCCTATATAGTGCACTACTTTAGACCAGAGCCCTATTCCCTATATAGTGCACTACTTTAGACCAGAGCCCTATTCCCTATATAGTGCACTACTTTAGACCAGAGCCCTATTCCCTATGTAGTGCACTACTTTAGACCAGAGCCCTATTCCTGTATAGTGCACTACTATAGACCAGAGCCCTATTCCTATATAGTGCACTACTTTAGACCAGAGCCCTATTCCCTATATAGTGCACTACTTTAGACCAGAGCCCTATTCCCTATATAGTGCACTACTTTAGACCAGAGCCCTATTCCCTATATAGTGCACTACTTTAGACCAGAGCCCTATTCCCTATATAGTGCACTACTTTAGACCAGAGCCCTATTCCCTATATAGTGCACCACTATAGACCAGAGCCCTATTCCCTGTATAGTGCACTACATTAGACCAGAGCCCTATTCCCTATATAGTGCACTACTTTAGACCAGAGCCCTATTCCCTATATAGTGCACTACTTTAGACCAGAGCCCTATTCCCTATATAGTGCACCACTATAGACCAGAGCCCTATTCCCTATATAGTGCCCTACATTAGACCAGAGCCCTATTCCCTATATAGTGCACTACTGTAGACCAGAGCCCTATTCCCTATATAGTGCACTACTTTAGACCAGAGCCCTATTCCCTATATAGTGCACTACTTTAGACCAGAGCCCTATTCCCTATGTAGTGCACTACTATAGACCAGAGCCCTATTCCCTATATAGTGCACTACTATAGACCAGAGCCCTATTCCCTATATAGTGCACTACTTTAGACCAGAGCCCCTCATGTGATTCCCAATGGGTTCTGGTCAAAAGTAGTGTACTATATAGGGAATAGGGCTCTGGTCTATAGTAGTGCACTATACAGGGAATAGGGCTCTGGTCTAAAGTAGTGCACTATATAGGGAAAAGGGCTCTGGTCTAACACACCCTAGATTCTGAAAACATTAGCTATGTAGAATATGTAAGACATGTTCAACTTGTTTATTATGGATGTGATTCCTGTGTGAACTAGCCACTGATGCTGTTATTTATTATTATTATTTTATTTTTTTACAAAGAAGATAAACGTTCTACCCAGACTTGAATTATAACATGAATCTAAAATGGGACAAGCTGCAGGGGATCTTTTGATACGGCCTTGAAGAGTGGATGTCCTTTGATAAACAGTGGCAGCTGTATAATGGTTTCTGTTTATAACCTCATGTTGGTGACAGAAAGGAAAGTGTAAACATGAAATCAATTAACGTATACCGAATATAGACCTCTCATTTCTTGATTAGATTATTATCAGTGGAGAAAGGGTTATAGTGTTGTCTGTCCTGTGTAGTGAAGGGGTTATAGTGTTGTCTGTCCTGTATAGTGAAGGAGAAGGGTTATAGTGTTGTCTGTCCTGTGTAGTGTAGTGAAGGAGAAGGGTTATAGTGTTGTCTGTCCTGTGTAGTTTAGTGAAGGAGAAGGGTTATAGTGTTGTCTGTCCTGTATAGTGAAGGAGAAGGGTTATAGTGTTGTCTGTCCTGTGTAGTGAAGGGGTTATAGTGTTGTCTGTCCTGTGTAGTGTAGTGAAGGAGAAGGGTTATAGTGTTGTCTGTCCTGTGTAGTTTAGTGAAGGAGAAGGGTTATAGTGTTGTCTGTCCTGTGTAGTGAAGGAGAAGGGTTATAGTGTTGTCTGTCCTGTATAGTGAAGGGGTTATAGTGTTGTCTGTCCTGTGTAGTGAAGGAGAAGGGTTATAGTGTTGTCTGTCCTGTGTAGTTTAGTGAAGGAGAAGGGTTATAGTGTTGTCTGTCCTGTGTAGTGAAGGAGAAGGGTTATAGTGTTGTCTGTCCTGTGTAGTTTAGTGAAGGAGAAGGGTTATAGTGTTGTCTGTCCTGTGTAGTGAAGGAGAAGGGTTATAGTGTTGTCTGTCCTGTGTAGTTTAGTGAAGGAGAAGGGTTATAGTGTTGTCAGTCCTGTGTAGTATAGTGAAGGAGAAGGGTTATAGTGTTGTCTGTCCTGTGTAGTTTAGTGAAGGAGAAGGGTTATAATGTTGTCTGTCCTGTATAGTGAAGGAGAAGGGTTATAGTGTTGTCAGTCCTGTGTAGTTTAGTGAAGGAGAAGGGTTATAGTGTTGTCTGTCCTGTGTAGTGAAGGAGAAGGGTTATAGTGTTGTCTGTCCTGTATAGTGAAGGAGAAGGGTTATAGTGTTGTCTGTCCTGTGTAGTGAAGGAGAAGGAGAAGGGTTATAATGTTTTCTGTCCTGTGTAGTGAAGGAGAAGGGTTATAGTGTTGTCTGTCCTGTATAGTGAAGGAGAAGGGTTATAGTGTTGTCTGTCCTGTGTAGTTTAGTGAAGGAGAGGGCTATAGTGTTGTCTGTCCTGTGTAGTTTAGTGAAGGAGAAGGGCTATAGTGTTGTCTGTCCTGTGTAGTTTAGTGAAGGAGAAGGGTTATAGTGTTGTCTGTCCTGTGTAGTTTAGTGAAGGAGAAGGGTTATAGTGTTGTCTGTCCTGTGTAGTTTAGTGAAGGAGAAGGGTTATAGTGTTGTCTGTCCTGTGTAGTTTAGTGAAGGAGAAGGGTTATAGTGTTGTCTGTCCTGTGTAGTTTAGTGAAGGGTTATAGTGTTGTCTGTCCTGTGTAGTTTAGTGAAGGAGAAGGGTTATAGTGTTGTCTGTCCTGTATAGTGAAGGAGAAGGGTTATAGTGTTGTCTGTCCTGTGTAGTGAAGGAGAAGGTTTATAGTGTTGTCTGTCCTGTGTAGTGAAGGAGAAGGGTTATAGTGTTGTCTGTCTTGTGTAGTGAAGGAGAAGGGCTATAGTGTTGTCTGTCCTGTGTAGTTTAGTGAAGGAGAAGGGTTATAGTGTTGTATGTCCTGTGTAGTGAAGGAGAAGGGTTATAGTGTTGTCTGTCCTGTGTAGTTTAGTGAAGGAGAAGGGTTATAGTGTTGTCTGTACTGTATAGTGAAGGAGAAGGGTTATAGTGTTGTCTGTCCTGTGTAGTTTAGTGAAGGGTTTAGTGTTGTCTGTCCTGTGTAGTTTAGTGAAGGAGAAGGGTTATAGTGTTGTCTGTCCTGTGTAGTGAAGGAGAAGGGCTATAGTATTGTCTGTCCTGTGTAGTGTAGTGAAGGAGAAGGGTTATAGTGTTGTCTGTGCTGTGTAGTGTAGTGAAGGCGAAGGGTTATAGTGTTGTCTGTCCTGTGTAGTTTAGTGAAGGAGAAGGGTTATAGTGCTGTCTGTCCTGTGTAGTGAAGGAGAAGGGTTATAGTGTTGTCTGTCCTGTGTAGTTTAGTGAAGGAGAAGGGTTATAGTGTTGTCTGTCCTGTGTAGTGAAGGAGAAGGGTTATAGTGTTGTCTGTCCTGTGTAGTTTAGTGAAGGAGAAGGGTTATACTGTTGTCTGTCCTGTCTAGTGTAGTGAAGGAGAAGGGTTATAGTGTTGTCTGTCCTGTGTAGTTTAGTGAAGGAGAAGGGTTATAGTGTTGTCTGTCCTGTGTAGTTTAGTGAAGGAGAAGGGTTATACTGTTGTCTGTCCTGTGTAGTGAAGGAGAAGGGCTATACTGTTGTCTGTCCTGTGTAGTTTAGTGAAGGAGAAGGGTTATAGTGTTGTCTGTCCTGTCTAGTGTAGTGAAGGAGAAGGGTTATAGTGTTGTCTGTCCTGTGTAGTGAAGGAGAAGGGCTATAGTGTTGTCTGTCCTGTGTAGTTTAGTGAAGGAGAAGGGTTATAGTGCTGTCTGTCCTGTGTAGTTTAGTGAAGGAGAAGGGTTATACTGTTGTCTGTCCTGTCTAGTGTAGTGAAGGAGAAGGGTTATAGTGTTGTCTGTCCTGTGTAGTTTAGTGAAGGAGAAGGGTTATAGTGTTGTCTGTCCTGTGTAGTTTAGTGAAGGAGAAGGGTTATAGTGTTGTCTGTCCTATGTAGTGAAGGGGTTATAGTGTTGTCTGTCCTGTGTAGTGAAGGAGAAGGGTTATAGTGTTGTCTGTCCTGTGTAGTGAAGGAGAAGGGTTATAGTGTTGTCTGTCCTGTGTAGTTTAGTGAAGGAGAAGGGCTGTAGTGTTGTCTGTCCTGTGTAGTTTAGTGAAGGAGAAGGGTTATAGTGTTGTCTGTCCTGTGTAGTTTAGTGAAGGAGAAGGGTTATAGTGTTGTCTGTCCTGTGTAGTTTAGTGAAGGAGAAGGGCTATAGTGTTGTCTGTCCTGTGTAGTGAAGGAGAAGGGTTATAGTGTTGTCTGTCCTGTGTAGTGAAGGGGTTATAGTGTTGTCTGTCCTGTGTAGTGAAGGAGAAGGGCTATAGTGTTGTCTGTCCTGTGTAGTTTAGTGAAGGAGAAGGGCTATAGTGTTGTCTGTCCTGTGTAGTTTAGTGAAGGAGAAGGGTTATAGTGTTGTCTGTCCTGTGTAGTGAAGGAGAAGGTTTATAGTGTTGTCTGTCCTGTGTAGTGAAGGAGAAGGGCTATAGTGTTGTCTGTCCTGTGTAGTTTAGTGAAGGAGAAGGGTTATAATGTCTGTCCTGTGTAGTTTAGTGAAGGAGAAGGGTTATAGTGTTGTGTGTCCTGTGTAGTGAAGGAGAAGGGTTATAGTGTTGTCTGTCCTGTGTAGTGAAGGAGAAGGGTTATAGTGTTGTGTGTCCTGTGTAGTGAAGGAGAAGGGTTATAGTGTTGTCTGTCCTGTGTAGTGAAGGAGAAGGGTTATAGTGTTGTCTGTCCTGTATAGTGAAGGAGAAGGGTTATAGTGTTGTCTGTCCTGTGTAGTGAAGGGGTTATAGTGTTGTCTGTCCTGTGTAGTTTAGTGAAGGAGAAGGGTTATAGTGTTGTATGTCCTGTGTAGTGAAGGAGAAGGGTTATAGTGTTGTCTGTCCTGTGCTGTGTAGTGAAGGAGAAGGGTTATAGTGTTGTCTGTCCTGTATAGTGAAGGAGAAGGGTTATAGTGTTGTCTGTCCTGTGTAGTGAAGGAGAAGGGTTATAGTGTTGTCTGTCCTGTATAGTTTAGTGAAGGAGAAGGGTTATAATGTTGTCTGTCCTGTATAGTGAAGGAGAAGGGTTATAGTGTTGTCTGTCCTGTGTAGTTTAGTGAAGGAGAAGGGTTATAGTGTTGTCTGTCCTGTGTAGTTTAGTGAAGGAGAAGGGCTATAGTGTTGTCTGTCCTGTGTAGTGAAGGAGAAGGGTTATAGTGTTGTCTGTCCTGTGTAGTTTAGTGAAGGAGAAGGGTTATAGTGTTGTCTGTCCTGTGTAGTTTAGTGAAGGAGAAGGGTTATAGTGTTGTCTGTCCTGTGTAGTTTAGTGAAGGAGAAGGGCTATAGTGTTGTCTGTCCTGTGTAGTGAAGGAGAAGGGTTATAGTGTTGTCTGTCCTGTGTAGTGAAGGGGTTATAGTGTTGTCTGTCCTGTGTAGTGAAGGAGAAGGGCTATAGTGTTGTCTGTCCTGTGTAGTTTAGTGAAGGAGAAGGGCTATAGTGTTGTCTGTCCTGTGTAGTTTAGTGAAGGAGAAGGGTTATAGTGTTGTCTGTCCTGTGTAGTGAAGGAGAAGGTTTATAGTGTTGTCTGTCCTGTGTAGTGAAGGAGAAGGGCTATAGTGTTGTCTGTCCTGTGTAGTTTAGTGAAGGAGAAGGGTTATAATGTCTGTCCTGTGTAGTTTAGTGAAGGAGAAGGGTTATAGTGTTGTGTGTCCTGTGTAGTGAAGGAGAAGGGTTATAGTGTTGTCTGTCCTGTGTAGTGAAGGAGAAGGGTTATAGTGTTGTGTGTCCTGTGTAGTGAAGGAGAAGGGTTATAGTGTTGTCTGTCCTGTGTAGTGAAGGAGAAGGGTTATAGTGTTGTCTGTCCTGTATAGTGAAGGAGAAGGGTTATAGTGTTGTCTGTCCTGTGTAGTGAAGGGGTTATAGTGTTGTCTGTCCTGTGTAGTTTAGTGAAGGAGAAGGGTTATAGTGTTGTATGTCCTGTGTAGTGAAGGAGAAGGGTTATAGTGTTGTCTGTCCTGTGCTGTGTAGTGAAGGAGAAGGGTTATAGTGTTGTCTGTCCTGTATAGTGAAGGAGAAGGGTTATAGTGTTGTCTGTCCTGTGTAGTGAAGGAGAAGGGTTATAGTGTTGTCTGTCCTGTATAGTTTAGTGAAGGAGAAGGGTTATAATGTTGTCTGTCCTGTATAGTGAAGGAGAAGGGTTATAGTGTTGTCTGTCCTGTGTAGTTTAGTGAAGGAGAAGGGTTATAGTGTTGTCTGTCCTGTATAGTGAAGGAGAAGGGTTATAGTGTTGTCTGTCCTGTGTAGTGTAGTGATAGAGAAGGGTTATAGTGTTGTCTGTCCTGTGTAGTTTAGTGAAGGAGAAGGGTTATAGTGTTGTCTGTCCTGTGTAGTGAAGGAGAAGGGCTATAGTATTGTCTGTCCTGTGTAGTGTAGTGAAGGAGAAGGGTTATAGTGTTGTCTGTGCTGTGTAGTGTAGTGAAGGCGAAGGGTTATAGTGTTGTCTGTCCTGTGTAGTTTAGTGAAGGAGAAGGGTTATAGTGCTGTCTGTCCTGTGTAGTGAAGGAGAAGGGTTATAGTGTTGTCTGTCCTGTGTAGTTTAGTGAAGGAGAAGTGTTATAGTGTTGTCTGTCCTGTGTAGTGAAGGAGAAGGGTTATAGTGTTGTCTGTCCTGTGTAGTTTAGTGAAGGAGAAGGGTTATACTGTTGTCTGTCCTGTCTAGTGTAGTGAAGGAGAAGGGTTATAGTGTTGTCTGTCCTGTGTAGTTTAGTGAAGGAGAAGGGTTATAGTGTTGTCTGTCCTGTGTAGTTTAGTGAAGGAGAAGGGTTATACTGTTGTCTGTCCTGTGTAGTGAAGGAGAAGGGCTATAGTGTTGTCTGTCCTGTGTAGTTTAGTGAAGGAGAAGGGTTATAGTGTTGTCTGTCCTGTCTAGTGTAGTGAAGGAGAAGGGTTATAGTGTTGTCTGTCCTGTGTAGTGAAGGAGAAGGGCTATAGTGTTGTCTGTCCTGTGTAGTTTAGTGAAGGAGAAGGGTTATAGTGCTGTCTGTCCTGTGTAGTTTAGTGAAGGAGAAGGGTTATACTGTTGTCTGTCCTGTCTAGTGTAGTGAAGGAGAAGGGTTATAGTGTTGTCTGTCCTGTGTAGTTTAGTGAAGGAGAAGGGTTATAGTGTTGTCTGTCCTGTGTAGTTTAGTGAAGGAGAAGGGTTATAGTGTTGTCTGTCCTATGTAGTGAAGGGGTTATAGTGTTGTCTGTCCTGTGTAGTGAAGGAGAAGGGTTATAGTGTTGTCTGTCCTGTGTAGTGAAGGAGAAGGGTTATAGTGTTGTCTGTCCTGTGTAGTTTAGTGAAGGAGAAGGGCTGTAGTGTTGTCTGTCCTGTGTAGTTTAGTGAAGGAGAAGGGTTATAGTGTTGTCTGTCCTGTGTAGTTTAGTGAAGGAGAAGGTTTATAGTGTTGTCTGTCCTGTGTAGTTTAGTGAAGGAGAAGGGCTATAGTGTTGTCTGTCCTGTGTAGTGAAGGAGAAGGGTTATAGTGTTGTCTGTCCTGTGTAGTGAAGGGGTTATAGTGTTGTCTGTCCTGTGTAGTGAAGGAGAAGGGCTATAGTGTTGTCTGTCCTGTGTAGTTTAGTGAAGGAGAAGGGCTATAGTGTTGTCTGTCCTGTGTAGTTTAGTGAAGGAGAAGGGTTATAGTGTTGTCTGTCCTGTGTAGTTTAGTGAAGGAGAAGGGTTATACTGTTGTCTGTCCTGTCTAGTGAAGTGAAGGAGAAGGGTTATAGTGTTGTCTGTCCTGTGTAGTTTAGTGAAGGAGAAGGGTTATAGTGTTGTCTGTCCTGTGTAGTTTAGTGAAGGAGAAGGGTTATACTGTTGTCTGTCCTGTGTAGTGAAGGAGAAGGGCTATAGTGTTGTCTGTCCTGTGTAGTTTAGTGAAGGAGAAGGGTTATAGTGTTGTCTGTCCTGTCTAGTGTAGTGAAGGAGAAGGGTTATAGTGTTGTCTGTCCTGTGTAGTGAAGGAGAAGGGCTATAGTGTTGTCTGTCCTGTGTAGTTTAGTGAAGGAGAAGGGTTATAGTGCTGTCTGTCCTGTGTAGTTTAGTGAAGGAGAAGGGTTATACTGTTGTCTGTACTGTCTAGTGTAGTGAAGGAGAAGGGTTATAGTGTTGTCTGTCCTGTGTAGTTTAGTGAAGGAGAAGGGTTATAGTGTTGTCTGTCCTGTGTAGTTTAGTGAAGGAGAAGGGTTATAGTGTTGTCTGTCCTATGTAGTGAAGGGGTTATAGTGTTGTCTGTCCTGTGTAGTGAAGGAGAAGGGTTATAGTGTTGTCTGTCCTGTGTAGTGAAGGAGAAGGGTTATAGTGTTGTCTGTCCTGTGTAGTTTAGTGAAGGAGAAGGGCTGTAGTGTTGTCTGTCCTGTGTAGTTTAGTGAAGGAGAAGGGTTATAGTGTTGTCTGTCCTGTGTAGTTTAGTGAAGGAGAAGGGTTATAGTGTTGTCTGTCCTGTGTAGTTTAGTGAAGGAGAAGGGCTATAGTGTTGTCTGTCCTGTGTAGTGAAGGAGAAGGGTTATAGTGTTGTCTGTCCTGTGTAGTGAAGGGGTTATAGTGTTGTCTGTCCTGTGTAGTGAAGGAGAAGGGCTATAGTGTTGTCTGTCCTGTGTAGTTTAGTGAAGGAGAAGGGCTATAGTGTTGTCTGTCCTGTGTAGTTTAGTGAAGGAGAAGGGTTATAGTGTTGTCTGTCCTGTGTAGTGAAGGAGAAGGTTTATAGTGTTGTATGTCCTGTGTAGTGAAGGAGAAGGGTTATAGTGTTGTCTGTCCTGTGTAGTTTAGTGAAGGAGAAGGGCTGTAGTGTTGTCTGTCCTGTGTAGTTTAGTGAAGGAGAAGGGTTATAGTGTTGTCTGTCCTGTGTAGTTTAGTGAAGGAGAAGGGTTATAGTGTTGTCTGTCCTGTGTAGTTTAGTGAAGGAGAAGGGCTATAGTGTTGTCTGTCCTGTGTAGTGAAGGAGAAGGGTTATAGTGTTGTCTGTCCTGTGTAGTGAAGGGGTTATAGTGTTGTCTGTCCTGTGTAGTGAAGGAGAAGGGCTATAGTGTTGTCTGTCCTGTGTAGTTTAGTGAAGGAGAAGGGCTATAGTGTTGTCTGTCCTGTGTAGTTTAGTGAAGGAGAAGGGTTATAGTGTTGTCTGTCCTGTGTAGTGAAGGAGAAGGTTTATAGTGTTGTCTGTCCTGTGTAGTGAAGGAGAAGGGCTATAGTGTTGTCTGTCCTGTGTAGTTTAGTGAAGGAGAAGGGTTATAATGTTGTCTGTCCTGTGTAGTTTAGTGAAGGAGAAGGGTTATAGTGTTGTGTGTCCTGTGTAGTGAAGGAGAAGGGTTATAGTGTTGTCTGTCCTGTGTAGTGAAGGAGAAGGGTTATAGTGTTGTGTGTCCTGTGTAGTGAAGGAGAAGGGTTATAGTGTTGTCTGTCCTGTGTAGTGAAGGAGAAGGGTTATAGTGTTGTCTGTCCTGTATAGTGAAGGAGAGGGGTTATAGTGTTGTCTGTCCTGTGTAGTGAAGGGGTTATAGTGTTGTCTGTCCTGTGTAGTTTAGTGAAGGAGAAGGGTTATAGTGTTGTATGTCCTGTGTAGTGAAGGAGAAGGGTTATAGTGTTGTCTGTCCTGTGCTGTGTAGTGAAGGAGAAGGGTTATAGTGTTGTCTGTCCTGTATAGTGAAGGAGAAGGGTTATAGTGTTGTCTGTCCTGTGTAGTGAAGGAGAAGGGTTATAGTGTTTTCTGTCCTGTATAGTTTAGTGAAGGAGAAGGGTTATAATGTTGTCTGTCCTGTATAGTGAAGGAGAAGGGTTATAATGTTGTCTGTCCTGTATAGTGAAGGAGAAGGGTTATAGTGTTGTCTGTCCTGTGTAGTGAAGGAGAAGTGTTATAGTGTTGTCTGTCCTGTGTAGTCTAGTGAAGGAGAAGGGTTATAGTGTTGTCTGTCCTGTGTAGTATAGTGAAGGAGAAGGGTTATAGTGTTGTCTGTCCTGTATAGTGAAGGAGGGTTATAATGTTGTCTGTCCTGTGTAGTTTAGTGAAGGAGAAGGGTTATAGTGTTGTCTGTCCTGTATAGTGAAGGAGGGTTATAGTGTTGTCTGTCCTCTGTAGTTTAGTGAAGGAGAAGGGTTATAGTGTTGTCTGTCCTGTATAGTGAAGGAGGGTTATAATGTTGTCTGTCCTGTGTAGTTTAGTGAAGGAGAAGGGTTATAGTGTTGTCTGTCCTGTATAGTGAAGGAGGGTTATAGTGTTGTCTGTCCTCTGTAGTTTAGTGAAGGAGAAGGGTTATAGTGTTGTCTGTCCTGTGTAGTATAGTGAAGGAGAAGGGTTATAGTGTTGTCTGTCCTCTGTAGTTTAGTGAAGGAGAAGGGTTATAGTGTTGTCTGTCCTGTGTAGTATAGTGAAGGAGAAGGGTTATAGTGTTGTCTGTCCTCTGTAGTTTAGTGAAGGAGAAGGGTTATAGTGTTGTCTGTCCTGTGTAGTTTAGTGAAGGAGAAGTGTTATAATGTTGTCTGTCCTGTATAGTGAAGGAGTAGGGTTATAGTGTTGTCTGTCCTGTGTAGTTTAGTGAAGGAGAAGGGTTAGTGTTGTCTGTCCTGTGTAGTTTAGTGAAGGAGAAGGGTTATAGTGTTGTCTGTCCTGTGTAGTGAAGGAGAAGGGTTATAGTGTTGTCTGTCCTGTGTAGTTTAGTGAAGGAGAAGAGTTATAGTGTTGTCTGTCCTGTGTAGTTTAGTGAAGGAGAAGAGTTATAGTGTTGTATGTCCTGTGTAGTGAAGGAGAAGGGTTATAGTGTTGTCTGTCCTGTGTAGTTTACTGAAGGCGAAGGGTTTTAATGTTGTCTGTCCTGTATATTGAAGGAGAAGGGCTATAGTGTTGTCTGTCCTGTGTAGTATAGTGAAGGAGAAGGGGTTACAGTGTTGTCTGTCCTGTGTAGTTTAGTGAAGGAGAAGGGCTATAGTGTTGTCTGTCCTGTGTAGTTTAGTGAAGGAGAAGGGCTATAGTGTTGTCTGTCCTGTGTAGTTTAGTGAAGGAGAAGGGTTATAGTGTTGTCTGTCCTGTGTAGTCTAGTGAAGGAGAAGGGTTATAGTGTTGTCTGTCCTGTGTAGTTTAGTGAAGGAGAAGGGTTATAATGTTGTCTGTCCTGTGTAGTGAAGGAGAAGGGTTATAGTGTTGTCTGTCCTGTGTAGTTTAGTGAAGGAGAAGAGTTATAGTGTTGTCTGTCCTGTGTAGTTTAGTGAAGGAGAAGAGTTATAGTGTTGTATGTCCTGTGTAGTGAAGGAGAAGGGTTATAGTGTTGTCTGTCCTGTGTAGTTTAGTGAAGGAGAAGGGTTATAGTGTTGTCTGTCCTGTATAGTGAAGGAGAAGGGCTATAGTGTTGTCTGTCCTGTGTAGTATAGTGAAGGAGAAGGGGTTACAGTGTTGTCTGTCCTGTGTAGTTTAGTGAAGGAGAAGGGCTATAGTGTTGTCTGTCCTGTGTAGTTTAGTGAAGGAGAAGGGCTATAGTGTTGTCTGTCCTGTGTAGTTTAGTGAAGGAGAAGGGTTATAGTGTTGTCTGTCCTGTGTAGTCTAGTGAAGGAGAAGGGTTATAGTGTTGTCTGTCCTGTGTAGTTTAGTGAAGGAGAAGGGTTATAGTGTTGTCTGTCCTGTATAGTGAAGGAGAAGAGTTATAGTGTTGTCTGTCCTGTGTAGTTTAGTGAAGGAGAAGAGTTATAGTGTTGTCTGTCCTGTGTAGTTTAGTGAAGGAGAAGGGTTATAGTGTTGTCTGTCCTGTGTAGTTTAGTGAAGGAGAAGGGTTAGTGTTGTCTGTCCTGTGTAGTTTAGTGAAGGAGAAGGGTTATAGTGTTGTCTGTCCTGTGTAGTTTAGTGAAGGAGAAGGGTTAGTGTTGTCTGTCCTGTGTAGTTTAGTGAAGGAGAAGGGTTATAGTGTTGTCTGTCCTGTGTAGTTTAGTGAAGGAGAAGGGTTAGTGTTGTATGTCCTGTGTAGTTTAGTGAAGGAGAAGGGTTATAGTGTTGTCTGTCCTGTGTAGTTTAGTGAAGGAGAAGGGTTATAGTGTTGTCTGTCCTGTGTAGTTTAGTGAAGGAGAAGGGTTATAATGTTGTCTGTCCTGTATAGTGAAGGAGAAGGGTTATAGTGTTGTCTGTCCTGTGTAGTTTAGTGAAGGAGAAGGGTTATAGTGTTGTCTGTCCTGTGTAGTATAGTGAAGGAGAAGGGTTATAATGTTGTCTGTCCTGTGTAGTTTAGTGAAGGAGAAGGGTTATAGTGTTGTCTGTCCTGTGTAGTGAAGGAGAAGGGTTATAGTGTTGTCTGTCCTGTGTAGTGAAGGAGAAGGGTTATAGTGTTGTCTGTCCTGTGTAGTGAAGGAGAAGGGTTATAGTGTTGTCTGTCCTGTGTAGTTTAGTGAAGGAGAAGGGTTATAGTGTTGTCTGTCCTGTGTAGTTTAGTGAAGGAGAAGGGCTATAGTGTTGTCTGTCCTGTGTAGTTTAGTGAAGGAGAAGGGCTATAGTGTTGTCTGTCCTGTGTAGTTTAGTGAAGGAGAAGGGTTATAGTGTTGTCTGTCCTGTGTAGTCTAGTGAAGGAGAAGGGTTATAGTGTTGTCTGTCCTGTGTAGTTTAGTGAAGGAGAAGGGTTATAATGTTGTCTGTCCTGTGTAGTGAAGGAGAAGGGTTATAGTGTTGTCTGTCCTGTGTAGTTTAGTGAAGGAGAAGAGTTATAGTGTTGTCTGTCCTGTGTAGTTTAGTGAAGGAGAAGAGTTATAGTGTTGTCTGTCCTGTATAGTGAAGGAGAAGGGCTATAGTGTTGTCTGTCCTGTGTAGTATAGTGAAGGAGAAGGGGTTACAGTGTTGTCTGTCCTGTGTAGTTTAGTGAAGGAGAAGGGCTATAGTGTTGTCTGTCCTGTGTAGTTTAGTGAAGGAGAAGGGCTATAGTGTTGTCTGTCCTGTGTAGTTTAGTGAAGGAGAAGGGTTATAGTGTTGTCTGTCCTGTGTAGTCTAGTGAAGGAGAAGGGTTATAGTGTTGTCTGTCCTGTGTAGTTTAGTGAAGGAGAAGGGTTATAGTGTTGTCTGTCCTGTATAGTGAAGGAGAAGAGTTATAGTGTTGTCTGTCCTGTGTAGTTTAGTGAAGGAGAAGAGTTATAGTGTTGTCTGTCCTGTGTAGTTTAGTGAAGGAGAAGGGTTATAGTGTTGTCTGTCCTGTGTAGTTTAGTGAAGGAGAAGGGTTAGTGTTGTCTGTCCTGTGTAGTTTAGTGAAGGAGAAGGGTTATAGTGTTGTCTGTCCTGTGTAGTTTAGTGAAGGAGAAGGGTTAGTGTTGTCTGTCCTGTGTAGTTTAGTGAAGGAGAAGGGTTATAGTGTTGTCTGTCCTGTGTAGTTTAGTGAAGGAGAAGGGTTAGTGTTGTATGTCCTGTGTAGTTTAGTGAAGGAGAAGGGTTATAGTGTTGTCTGTCCTGTGTAGTTTAGTGAAGGAGAAGGGTTATAGTGTTGTCTGTCCTGTGTAGTTTAGTGAAGGAGAAGGGTTATAATGTTGTCTGTCCTGTATAGTGAAGGAGAAGGGGTTATAGTGTTGTCTGTCCTGTGTAGTTTAGTGAAGGAGAAGGGTTATAGTGTTGTCTGTCCTGTGTAGTATAGTGAAGGAGAAGGGTTATAATGTTGTCTGTCCTGTGTAGTTTAGTGAAGGAGAAGGGTTATAGTGTTGTCTGTCCTGTGTAGTGAAGGAGAAGGGTTATAGTGTTGTCTGTCCTGTGTAGTGAAGGAGAAGGGTTATAGTGTTGTCTGTCCTGTGTAGTGAAGGAGAAGGGTTATAGTGTTGTCTGTCCTGTATAGTGAAGGAGAAGGGTTATAGTGTTGTCTGTCCTGTGTAGTGAAGGGGTTATAGTGTTGTCTGTCCTGTGTAGTGAAGGGGTTATAGTGTTGTCTGTCCTGTGTAGTTTAGTGAAGGAGAAGGGTTATAGTGTTGTCTGTCCTGTGTAGTGAAGGAGAAGGGTTATAGTGTTGTCTGTCCTGTGTAGTTTAGTGAAGGAGAAGGGTTATAGTGTTGTCTGTCCTGTGTAGTGAAGGAGAAGGGTTATAGTGTTGTCTGTCCTGTGTAGTGAAGGGGTTATAGTGTTGTCTGTCCTGTGTAGTTTAGTGAAGGAGAGGGTTATAGTGTTGTCTGTCCTGTGTAGTTTAGTGAAGGAGAAGGGTTATAGTGTTGTCTGTCCTGTGTAGTTTAGTGAAGGAGAAGGGTTATAGTGTTGTCTGTGCTGTGTAGTTTAGTGAAGGAGAAGGGTTATAGTGTTGTCTGTCCTGTGTAGTTTAGTGAAGGAGAAGGGTTATACTGTTGTCTGTCCTGTGTAGTTTAGTGAAGGAGAAGGGTTATACTGTTGTCTGTGCTGTGCAGTTCAGTGGAGAGAGTGTACAGGACGTTTCCCCTCTCGTACCGGTGTTGGTGTAAATTCAGTCAGCCATTGTGTTATTTGGGGGGGGGGGGTGCCAATTCCACAGGAGCCATAAGGTACAGTATCACATGACCGAAGAACACAACGAGTCGATTCTACAACTTGGTTGTAGAACTCCTACAAATGAACAAATAGAGAAATGCAAAATGCAACAATTTCTAAGATTTGAGTTCCAATTCATGGCGGTGGATGAATGGCACGACAATGGGCCTCAAGATCTCATCACGGTATCTCTGTGCATTCAAATCACCATCGATAAAATGCAATTGTGTAATAGTATGGGCAGTTTTTGCCTGTCCATACCATAACCCCCCCACCAACCATGGGGCCCTGCGTTCACAACGTTAACATCCGCAAACTGCTCGCCCACATGATGCCATACACGCTGTCTGCCATCTGCCCGGTACAGTTGAATCCGGGATTCATCCGTGAAGAGCACACTTCTTCAAAGTGACAGTGGCCATCAAAGGTGAGCATTTGCCAACTGACGTCGGTTACGACGTCAAACTGCAGTCAGGGAAAGAGTCTGGTGAGGACGACGAGCAGATGAGCTTCCTTGAGACGGTTTCTGACAGCTTGTGCAGAAATTCTTCGGTTGTGCGAACCCACAGGTGGCTGGTCTCAGACGATCCTGCAGGTGAAGAAGCCGGATGTGGAGGTCCTGGGCTGGCGTGGTTACACATGGTCTGTGGTTCAGGTCGCTTGGACGTACTGCGAAATTCTCTAAAACGACATTGGAGGTGGCTTATGGTAGAGAAATTAACATTCAATTCTCTGGCAATAATTCTGGTGAACATTCCTGCAGTCAGCATGCCAATTGCCCACTCTCTCAAAACTTGAGACATCTGTGGCATTGTGTTGTGTGACAAACTGAACATTTTAAAGTGGCTTTTTATTGTCCCCAGCACAAGGTGCACCTGTGAAATGATCATACTATTTAATCAGCTTCTTGATATGCCACACCTGTCAGGTGGAAGGAGTATCTTGGCAAAGGAGAAATGCTCACTAACTGGGATGTAAACAAATTTGTGGGATCTCTTATTTCAGCTCGTGAAATATGGGATCAACACTTTCCATTTGTATTTTTGTTCAGGATATGTACTCTAGATAGAGTAGGAGTGAAACCCAGCAGGTTAGGTGAAGAGACAAGAATGACCTGACAATAACCTATCGTCTGGTGAACAATGCAAGAAAACATATTGTATTGTCTACTGAAAAATAAATCCAGGGGAGAACCTTAATTGAATACTCCTTGTGTCCTCTCTCCTCGCCTAATTCTCAAAACCCATTGGATGAGAAAGCCAGAGGTCCCGTCCCTCTGACCTTTTCCTCCAATTGATTTTGAGAAGGAGGTGAGGAGAGAGGACGTGAGGAGTGTGCAATTGAGATTCTCCCCAGGCAATTATATTCTGAACAAAATTATAAACGCAACATGTAAAGTGTTGGTCCCATGTTTCATGAGCTGAAATAAAAGATACCAGTCATTTTTCATGCTCACAAAAAGCGTATTTCTCTCCAATTTTGTGGACACATTTGTTTACATCCCTGTTAGTAAGCATTTCTCCTCATTTCAGTTTGTGACAAAATAAGAAAGTATAGTTTAGAGAGTCATTGTACTGTGTAATATCTTTTCCATAACAAAAACATTGTATTTCAGCAGTATGAAGTTGGTGTACAAAACCGAAAGAATATAGAACACATCTACTGCTTCTTAGATTTGCTTTCAATGAGAATGACAGATCTATAACTCACATTTCTATGCATATTTGGTTGGGTCGCCCAAAAAAGTACCTATTGCCGCATTAAAAGTGAGATTTTCACTGGAAAGTTACTTTAACAGATAACCAGCCCCTTTTGGTATTGAGATTCAACAGGTAGTGAAACACACCAAAACAACATCCCCTCATTTACCAGGACAGGCTCAGGATAGGATGGGCCTCATTTACCAGGACAGGATAGGATGGACCTCATTTACCAGGATAGGATGGACCTCATTTACCAGGACAGGATAGGATGGACCTCATTTACCGGGACAGGATAGGATGGACCTCATTTACCAGGATAGGATGGGCCTCATTTACCAGGACAGGATAGGATGGACCTCATTTACCAGGACAGGATGGACCTCATTTACCAGGATAGGATGGACCTCATTTACCAGGACAGGATAGGATGGACCTCATTTACCAGGATAGGATGGGCCTCATTTACCAGGACAGGATAGGATGGACCTCATTTACCAGGACAGGATGGACCTCATTTACCAGGACAGGCTGGACCTCATTTACCAGGACAGGCTCAGGATAGGATGGACCTCATTTACCAGGATAGGATGGGCCTCATTTACCAGGACAGGATAGGATGGACCTCATTTACCAGGATAGGATGGACCTCATTTACCAGGACAGGATAGGATGGACCTCATTTACCAGGACAGGCTAGGATGGGCCTGATTTACCAGGACAGGATAGGATGGGCCTGATTTACCGGGACAGGCTCAGGATAGGATGGGCCTCATTTACCAGGACAGGATAGGATGGGCCTGATTTACCAGGACAGGATAGGATGGACCTCATTTACCAGGACAGGATAGGATGGACCTCATTTACCAGGACAGGATAGGATGGACCTCATTTACCAGGACAGGCTCAGGATAGGATGGACCTCATTTACCAGGACAGGATAGGATGGGCCTCATTTACCAGGACAGGATAGGATGGGCCTCATTTACCAGGACAGGATAGGATGGGCCTCATTTACCAGGACAGGATGGACCTCATTTACCAGGATAGGATGGACCTCATTTACCAGGATAGGATGGACCTCATTTACCAGGATAGGATGGACCTCATTTACCAGGACAGGCTCAGGATAGGGTGGGCTGGCTGGTTATAGTCTGACATGGACCCAGTGCTATAGATACAAGCACGGCAGCAGAACACGTGGTATATACTCACAAATCAGGGCACATTACCAGTAGCGTACTCTCTGTACTAACACACTATACAACTTTAAAACAGAGCTGACAAACACACCCTCTTGTTCCAGTAAGAGAATGACACAGGGATAATATCTTGTTCGTGTCCAAAATCTCATTCTATTCCATAAATAGTGCACTACCTAATCCCTAAGTAGTGCACTACTCTAGGGATTAGGGTGCCAATTTACGACACAACCAAAGGACCACGAAGGGGAGAAACTCCCATCGCAAACAGTGGTGAATTATTATAGCATCAGTGAAGAGGTCAAATGTAAAGCTCCTGGAATACCAAGGGAATCAATCATCCAGCCAAAGGGTCTGGTGAAATGGTGATGGTCCTGGCTGTTTGTACATTGAGCTATAAGTAATTAAGTTAGAGAACGGTAAAGTCAGATGAGCTGTAGAAGAGAGTCACGGTATTGTATACATTTTTATAAACTCTGGGACGGCAGGAACACACTTGGCACAGTAACTACGTAGGAAATGAACCCTAAAGGGGATCAGAATGACAGAACTACATTTAGACATGAACACTTTTCTACTAAAGGTACAGAAAAGTAAACTAACAAACACCAACATTTTCAAAATTGACCTCTGAAAATACATTTTAAATTAGCATCAAAACATATCCTTCCAACTATTAAATTATAAAAAACTACTTCAAATCTGTAAATAGGCAAAAATGATTGCAAACAAAGAAACAAAAAGAAATGAAGTAGAAATTCTAGTCTAGTTAAAGCTTAGTTAAAATCAGAGAGCGGACTATAAGGAATGACCAAGGGAAGACGAGACACCAGATTAAAAATATTTATAATGATACTTCATATCTGTCACTAGGCCGCCACAACTACAAACTATGATTAAGTAATCAAGTAGTAATGTACATTCAAAGATTCTAGCTAAAGCATTGTTTAAAAGCCGATGTTTCCCCGGGCCAGGCAGTATCCCAGCTTGTTCTGGTTCCCGATGAAGGACATCAGACCCACGTAGGACTCGATGAGCAGGGGCTGGTTCAGCACCAGGACTCCGTTGGCCTTCCCAGGGATGGGCTTCTTCAGGTGGGCCTTTTGGGCTGCCTCCGTCAGCTGCTCACGGAAGCTCTGGATCTGAGAGAGGGAGGGAGGGGAGGGAGGAGAGAGGGAGGGAGGGAAGAGAGGAGGGAGGAGAGAGGGAGGGAGGGAAGAGAGGAGGGAGGGGAGGGGAGAGAGGAGGGAGGGGAGAGAGGAGGGAGGGGGAGAGAGGAGGGAGGGAAGAGAGGAGGGAGGAGAGAGGGAGGGAGGGAAGAGAGGAGGGAGGGAAGAGAGGAGGGAGGGAAGAGAGGAGGGAGGAGAGAGGGAGGGAGGGAAGAGAGGAGGGAGGGGGGGGAGGGGGAGGGGAGGGAGGGGGAGGGAAGAGAGGAGGGAGGGGAGGGAAGAGAGGAGGGAGGGGGAGGGAGGGAGGGAGGGAAGAGAGGAGGGAGGAGAGAGGGAGGGGGAGGGAAGAGAGGAGGGAGGGGGGGGAGGGGGAGGGAGGGGAGGGAAGAGAGGAGGGAGGGGAGGGAAGAGAGGAGGGAGGGGGAGGGAAGAGAGGAGGGAGGGGAGGGAAGAGAGGAGGGAGGGGAGGGGAAGAGAGGGAGGGGGAAGAGAGGGAGGGGGGGAAGAGAGGAGGGAGGGGAGGGAAGAGAGGAGGGAGGGGAGGGAAGAGAGGAGGGAGGGGAGGGAAGAGAGGATGGAGGGAAGAATGAAGAAAGGGGGGAGAGAGAGAGGGAAGAGGAGAGGAAGAGAGGGGGGAGAGGAGAGGGAAGAGAGGGGGGAGAGGAGAGGGACGAGAGGGGGAGAGGAGAGGGACGAGAGGGGGGAGAGGAGAGGGAAGAGAGGGGGAGAGGAGAGGAAGAGAGGGGGAGAGGAGAGGAAGAGAGGAGGGAGGGGGAGAGGAAGAGAGGAGGGAGGGGAGAGGAAGAGAGGGGGGAGGGGAGAGGAAGGGAGGGGAGAGGAAGAGAGGGGGAGGGGAGAATGAAGAGAGGGGGGGGAGAGGAGAGGGAAGAGGAGAGGAAGAGAGAGGGAAGAGGAGAGGAAGAGAGGGGGGAGAGGGAAGAGAGGGGGGAGAGGAGAGGGGGAGAGGAGAGGGAAGAGAGGGGGGAGAGGAGAGGAAGAGAGGGGGGAGAGGAGAGGAAGAGGGGGGAGAGGAGAGGAAGAGAGGGTGAGGGGAGAGGAAGACAGGAGGAAGGGGAGAGAAAGAGAGGGGGAAGGGGGAGAGAAAGAGAGGGGGAAGGGGAGAGAAAGAGAGGGGGAAGGGGAGAGAAAGAGAGGGGAGAGGAAGGGAGGGGAGAGGAAGAGAGGGGGGAGGGGAGAGGAAGAGAGGGGAGGGGAGAGGAAGAGAGGGGGGAGGGGAGAGGAAGAGAGGGGGGAGGGGAGAGGAAGGAGAGGAAGAGAGGAGTGAATGGAGAGAGGAAGAGAGGAGTGAGGGGAGAGAGGAGTGAGAGAGATAACAGACCGCATTGACAAGCTGTTAAAAACAGTAGTTGGTTGACCAACTGCGTCTGACCAAAGAACATTATCCGTAATTTTCGGTTAATTTCCAGAAGACTCATTTGAATTGCCGCTTCTCGCCAACACCCAGCAGGAGGTTACTAGCACAGTGGACACCCGCTGCTTATTACTGTTGAACAGTCGGGTGTGTTTCCTCTATAAGAGAGGGAAGGAGAGAGGGAAGGAGAGAGGGAAGGAGAGAGGGAAGGCAGGGTGGCTTCATCCCTTCAAAACATGAAAAACATCCCAGTGGTAGATACCCACTACCCACGATGTAACGTAATCCCACCCACGCTGTAACGTAACCCCACCCACTCCAACGTAACCCCACCCACTCCAACGTAACCCCACCCACTCCAACGTAACCCCACCCACTCCGTGACGTAACCCCACCCACTCCGTAACGTAACCCCACCCACTCCGTAACGTAACCCCACCCACTCTGTAACGTAACCCCACCCACTCTGTAACGTAACCCCACCCACTCTGTAACGTAACCCCACCCACTCTGTAACGTAACCCCACCCACTCTGTGACGTTACCCCACCCACTCTGTGACGTAACCCCACCCACTCTGTAACGTAACCACACCCACTCTGTAACGTAACCACACCCACTCTGTAACGTAACCCCACCCACTCTGTAACGTAACCCAACCCACTCTGTAACGTAACCACACCCACTCTGTAACGTAACCCCACCCACTCTGTAACGTAACCCCACCCACTAACGTAACCCCACCCACTCTGTAATGTAACCCCACCCACTCTGTAACGTAACCCCACCCACTCTGTAACGTAACCCCACCCACTAACGTAACCCCACCCACTCTGTAATGTAACCCAACCCACTCTGTAACGTAACCACACCCACTCTGTAACATAACCCCACCCACTATAATGTAACCCCACCCACTCTAACGTAACCCCACCCACCCACTCTGTAACGTAACCCCACCCACCCACTCTGTAACGTAACCCCACCCAATCTGTAACGTAATCACACCCACTCTGTAACGTAATCCCACCCACTCTGTAACGTAACCCCACCCACTCTGTAACGTAACCCCACCCACTCTGTAACGTAACCACACCCACTAACGTAACCCCACCCACTCTGTAACGTAACCCCACCCACTCTGTGACGTTACCCCACCCACTCTGTGACGTAACCCCACCCACTCTGTGACGTAACCCCACCCACTCTGTGACGTAACCCCACCCACTCCAACGTAACCCCACCCACTCCAACGTAACCCCACCCACTCCAACGTAACCCCACCCACTCCGTGACGTAACCCCACCCACTCCGTGACGTAACCCCACCCACTCCGTAACGTAACCCCACCCACTCTGTAACGTAACCCCACCCACTCTGTAACGTAACCCCACCCACCCACTCTGTAACGTAACCCCACCCACCCACTCTGTAACGTAACCCCACCCACCCACTCTGTAATGTAACCCCACCCACCCACCCTGTAACGTAACCCCACCCACTCTGTAACGTAACCCCACCCACTCTGTAACGTAACCCCACCCACTCTGTAACGTAATCCCACCCACTCTGTAACGTAACCCCACCCACTCTGTAACGTTACCCCACCCACTCTGTAACGTAACCCCACCCACTCTGTAACGTAATCCCACCCACTCTGTAACGTAACCCCACCCACTCTGTAACGTAACCCCACCCACTCTGTAACGTAACCCCACCCACTCTGTAACGTAACCCCACCCACTCTGTAACGTTACCCCACCCACTCTGTAACGTAACCCCACCCACTCTGTGACGTAACCCCACCCACTCTGTAACGTAACCCCACCCACAATAACGTAACCCCACCCACTATAACGTAACCCCACCAACTCTAACGTAACCCCACCCACCCACTCTGTAACGTAACCCCACCCACCCTGTAACGTAACCCCACCCACCCACCCTGTAACGTAACCCCACCCACTCTGTAACGTAACCCCACCCACTCTGTAACGTAACCCCACCCACTCTGTAACGTAACCCCACCCACTCTGTAACGTTACCCCACCCACCCTGTAACGTAATCCCACCCACTCTGTGACGTAACCCCACCCACTCTGTAACGTAACCCCACCCACTATAACGTAACCCCACCCACTATAACGTAACCCCACCAACTCTAACGTAACCCCACCAACTCTAACGTAACCCCACCCACCCACTCTGTAACGTAACCCCACCCACACACCCTGTAACGTAACCCCACCCACCCACCCTGTAACGTAACCCCACCCACTCTGTAACGTAACCCCACCCACTCTGTAACGTAACCCCACCCACTCTGTAACGTTACCCCACCCACTCTAACGTTACCCCACCCACTCTAACGTTACCCCACCCACTCTGTGACGTAACCCCACCCACTCTGTGACGTAACCTCACCCACTCTGTAACGTAACCCCACCCATGCTGTAACGTAACCCCACCCACTCTGTAACGTAACCCCACCCACTCTGTAACGTAACCCCACCCACTCTGTTATGTAACCCCACCCACTCTGTAACGTAACCCCACCCACTCTGTAACGTAACCCCACCCACTCTGTAACGTAACCCCACCCACTATAATGTAACCCCACCCACTCTAACGTAACCCCACCCACCCACTCTGTAACGTAACCCCACCCACCCACCCTGTAACGTAACCCCACCCACTCTGTAACGTAACCCCACCCACTCTGTAACGTAACCCCACCCACTCTGTAACGTAATCCCACCCACTCTGTAACGTAACCCCACCCACTCTGTAACGTAACCCCACCCACTCTGTAACGTAACCCCACCCACTCTGTAACGTAACCCCACCCACTCTGTAACGTAACCCCACCCACTCTGTAACGTAATCCCACCCACTCTGTAACGTAACCCCACCCACTAAAGTAACCCCACCCACTAACGTAACCCCACCCACTCTGTAACGTAACCCCACCCACTCTGTAACGTTACCCCACCCACTCTGTGACGTAACCCCACCCACTCTGTGACGTAACCCCACCCACTCTGTGACGTAACCCCACCCACTCCAACGTAACCCCACCCACTCCAACGTAACCCCACCCACTCCGTGACGTAACCCCACCCACTCCGTAACGTAACCCCACCCACTCCGTAACGTAACCCCACCCACTCCGTAACGTAACCCCACCCACTCTGTAACGTTACCCCACCCACTCTGTAACGTTACCCCACCCACTCTGTAACGTTACCCCACCCACTCTGTGACGTTACCCCACCCACTCTGTGACGTAACCCCACCCACTCTGTGACGTAACCCCACCCACTCTGTAACGTAACCCAACCCACTCTGTAACGTAACCCCACCCACTCTGTAACGTAACCCCACCCACTATAATGTAACCCCATCCACTCTAACGTAACCCCACCCACCCACTCTGTAACGTAACCCCACCCACCCACTCTGTAACGTAACCCCACCCACCCACCCTGTAACGTAACCCCACCCACCCACCCTGTAACGTAACCCCACCCACTCTGTAACGTAACCCCACCCACCCACTCTGTAACGTAATCCCACCCACTCTGTAACGTAACCCCACCCACTCTGTAACGTAACCCCACCCACTCTGTAACGTAACCCCACCCACTCTGTAACGTAACCCCACCCACTCTGTAACGTAACCCCACCCACTCTGTAACGTAACCCCACCCACTCTGTAACGTTACCCCACCCACTATGTAACGCAACCCCACCCACTCTGTAACGTAATCCCACCCACTCTGTAACGTAACCCCACCCACTCTGTAACGTAACCCCACCCACCCACTCTGTAACGTAACCCCACCCACTCTGTAACGTAACCCCACCCACTCTGTAACGTTACCCCACCCACTCTGTAACGTAACCCCACCCACTCTGTAACGTAACCCCACCCACTATAACGTAACCCCACCCACTATAACGTAACCCCACCAACTCTAACGTAACCCCACCCACCCACTCTGTAACGTAACCCCACCCACCCACCCTGTAACGTAACCCCACCCACCCACCCTGTAACGTAACCCCACCCACTCTGTAACGTAACCCCACCCACTCTGTAACGTAACCCCACCCACTCTGTAACGTTACCCCACCCACCCTGTAACGTAATCCCACCCACTCTGTGACGTAACCCCACCCACTCTGTAACGTAACCCCACCCACTATAACGTAACCCCGCCCACTATAACGTAACCCCACCAACTCTAACGTAACCCCACCCACCCACTCTGTAACGTAACCCCACCCACCCACCCTGTAACGTAACCCCACCCACCCACCCTGTAACGTAACCCCACCCACTCTGCAACGTAACCCCACCCACTCTGTAACGTAACCCCACCCACTCTGTAACGTTACCCCACCCACTCTAACGTTACCCCACCCACTCTAACGTTACCCCACCCACTCTAACGTTACCCCACCCACTCTGTGACGTAACCCCACCCACTCTGTGACGTAACCTCACCCACTCTGTAACGTAACCCCACCCATGCTGTAACGTAACCCCACCCACGCTGTAACGTAACCCCACCCACTCTGTAACGTAACCCCACCCACTCTGTTATGTAACCCCACCCACTCTGTAACGTAACCCCACCCACTCTGTAACGTAACCCCACCCACTCTGTAACGTAACCCCACCCACTCTAACGTTACCCCACCCACTCTAACGTTACCCCACCCACTCTAACGTTACCCCACCCACTCTGTAACGTAACCCCACCCACCCATGCTGTAACGTAACCCCACCCACCCACGCTGTAACGTAACCCCACCCACCCACGCTGTAACGTAACCCCACCCACTCTGTAACGTAACCCCACCCACTCTGTAACGTAACCCCACCCACTCTGCTTATTACTGTTGAACAGTCGGGTGTGTTTCCTCTATAAGAGAGGGAAGGAGAGAGGGAAGGAGAGAGGGAAGGAGAGAGGGAAGGCAGGGTGGCTTCATCCCTTCAAAACATGAAAAACATCCCAGTGGTAGATACCCACTACCCACGCTGTAACGTAATCCCACCCACGCTGTAACGTAACCCCACCCACTCCAACGTAACCCCACCCACTCCAACGTAACCCCACCCACTCCGTGACGTAACCCCACCCACTCCGTGACGTAACCCCACCCACTCCGTAACGTAACCCCACGCTGTAACGTAACCCCACCCACCCACGCTGTAACGTAACCCCACCCACCCTCTCTGTAACGTAACCCCACCCACCCTGTAACGTAACCCCACCCACTCTGTAACGTAACCCCACCCACCCTGTAACGTAACCCCACCCACCCACAGACCTACTGCTGTTGTCCTCAGGTTACAGGACAGACAGACCTACTGCTGTTGTCCTCAGGTTACAGGACAGACAGACCTACTGCTGTTGTCCTCGGGTTACAGGACAGACGAGCCTACTGCTGTTGTCCTCGGGTTACAGGACAGACGGACCTACTGCTGTTGTCCTCGGGCTACAGGACAGACAGACCTACTGCTGTTGTCCTCGGGTTACAGGACAGACAGACCTACTGCTGTTGTCCTCAGGTTACAGGACAGACAGACCTACTGCTGTTGTCCTCAGGTTACAGGACAGACAGACCTACTGCTGTTGTCCTCAGGTTACAGGACAGACAGACAGACCTACTGCTGTTGTCCTCAGGTTACAGGACAGACAGACAGACCTACTGCTGTTGTCCTCAGGTTACAGGACAGACAGACAGACCTACTGCTGTTGTCCTCAGGTTACAGGACAGACAGACAGACCTACTGCTGTTGTCCTCAGGTTACAGGACAGACAGACCGACCTACTGCTGTTGTCCTCAGGTTACAGGACAGACGGACCTACTGCTGTTGTCCTCAGGTTACAGGACAGACGGGCCTACTGCTGTTGTCCTCAGGTTACAGGACAGACAGATCTACTGCTGTTGTCCTCAGGTTACAGGACAGACAGACCTACTGCTGTTGTCCTCAGGTTACAGGACAGACAGACCTACTGCTGTTGTCCTCGGGTTACAGGACAGACAGACTTACTGCTGTTGTCCTCAGGTAACAAGACAGACATACCTACTGCTGTTGTCCTCAGGTTACAGGACAGACAGACCTACTGCTGTTGTCCTCAGGTTACAGGACAGACAGACCTACTGCTGTTGTCCTCGGGTTACAGGACAGACAGACCTACTGCTGTTGTCCTCAGGTTACAGGACAGACAGACCTACTGCTGTTGTCCTCAGGTTACAGGACAGACAGACCTACTGCTGTTGTCCTCAGGTTACAGGACAGACAGACAGACCTACTGCTGTTGTCCTCAGGTTACAGGACAGACAGACAGACCTACTGCTGTTGTCCTCAGGTTACAGGACAGACAGACCGACCTACTGCTGTTGTCCTCAGGTTACAGGACAGACGGACCTACTGCTGTTGTCCTCAGGTTACAGGACAGACGGGCCTACTGCTGTTGTCCTCAGGTTACAGGACAGACAGATCTACTGCTGTTGTCCTCAGGTTACAGGACAGACAGACCTACTGCTGTTGTCCTCAGGTTACAGGACAGACAGACCTACTGCTGTTGTCCTCAGGTTACAGGACAGACAGACCTACTGCTGTTGTCATGTATGGTGGAGCTAGAGCCCACAAACCTCTAATAGTGGAGCTAGAGCCCATAAACCTCTAATAGTGGAGCTAGAGCCCATAAACCTCTAATAGTGGAGCTAGAGCCCATAAACCTCTAATAGTGGAGCTAGAGCCCATAAACCTCTAATAGTGGAGCTAGAGCCCATAAACCTCTAATAGTGGAGCTAGAGCCCATAAACCTCTAATAGTGGAGCTAGAGTCCATAAACCTCTAATAGTGGAGCTAGAGCCCATAAACCTCTAATAGTGGAGCTAGAGCCCATAAACCTCTAATAGTGGAGCTAGAGCCCATAAACCTCTAATAGTGGAGCTAGAGCCCACATACCTCTAATATTGGAGCTAGAGCCCATAAACTTCTAATAGTGGAGCTAGAGCCCATAAACCTCTAATAGTGGAGCTAGAGCCCATAAACCTCTAATAGTGGAGCTAGAACCCACAGACCTCTAATAGTGGAGCTAGAGCCCACAGACCTCTAATAGTGGAGCTAGAGCCCATAAACTTCTAATAGTGGAGCTAGAGTCCATCAACCTCTAATAGTGGAGATAGAGCCCATAGACCTCTACCCTACAACAGATGGACACCGGAGCTGAAATATTCTTCACAGAGGACAATTTAGCAGATTAACACTGGAGTGATAAATGATCAGATGAACATGTGCAGGAAGATATTGGTGTGCAAAAGAGCAGAAAAGTAAATAAATAAAAACAGTATGGGGATGAGGTAGGTAAAAATGGGTGGGCTATTTACCGATAGACTAATTACAGCTGCAGCGATTGGTTAGCTGCTTAGATAGCAGATGTTTGAAGTTGGTGAGGGAGATAAAAGTCTCCAACTTCAGTGATTTTTGCAATTTGTTCCAGTCAAAGGCAGCAGAGAACTGGAAGGAAAGGCGGCCAAATGAGGTGTTGGCTTTAGGGATGATCAGTGAGATACACCTGCTGGAGCGCGTGCTACTGGTGGGTGTTGCCATCGTGACCAGTGAACTGAGATAAGGTAGGGTGGTAGTGTGGTAAGGATGGTAAGATGGTAGGGTGGTAGGATACTCACCTCACAGAGAGCAGTGAACCTGTGGTCTATGTTCCTGACAGGGTGATAGGTAAAGGTGCTGAACGGGTAGTCTGTAGTGAACGGGTTCCATTTAGACAAGAACGAGGGTTCCCTTAGCCGGTCCCAGAACACACGCACACCCTCTCCTTCTCTCCTGAAACCACGGAACAACATTATTAGAACCCTCTCCTCTCCTGGAAACACAGAAACAACATTATCAGAACACACCCTCTCCTCCTCTCCTGGAAACACAGAAACAACATTATCAGAACACACCCTCTCCTTCTCTCCTGGAAACACAGAAACAACATTATCAGAACACACCCTCTCCTTCTCTCCTGAAAACACAGAAACAACATTATCAGAACACACCCTCTCCTCCTCTCCTGGAAACACAGAAACAACATTATCAGAACACACCCTCTCCTTCTCTCCTGGAAACACAGAAACAACATTATCAGAACACACCCTCTCCTTCTCTCCTGGAAACACAGAAACAACATTATCAGAACACACCCTCTCCTTCTCTTCTGGAAACACAGAAACAACATTATCAGAACACACCCTCTCCTTCTCTCCTGGAATCACAGAAACAACATTATCAGAACACACCCTCTCCTTCTCTCCTGGAAACACAGAAACAACATTATCAGAACACACCCTCTCCTTCTCTGCTGGAAACACAGAAACAACATTATCAGAACACAGCCTCTCCTTCTCTCCTGGAAACACAGAAACAACATTATCAGAACACACCCTCTCCTTCTCTCCTGGAAACACAGAAACAACATTATCAGAACACACCCTCTCCTCCTCTCCTGGAAACACAGAAACAACATTATCAGAACACACCCTCTCCTTCTCTCCTGGAAACACAGAAACAACATTATCAGAACACAGCCTCTCCTTCTCTCCTGGAAACACAGAAACAACATTATCAGAACACACCCTCTCCTTCTCTCCTGGAAACACAGAAACAACATTATCAGAACACACCCTCTCCTCCTCTCCTGGAAACACAGAAACAACATTATCAGAACACACCCTCTCCTCTCCTGGAAACACAGAAACAACATTATCAGAACACACCCTCTCCTTCTCTCCTGGAAAAACAGAAACAACATTATCAGAACACACCCTCTCCTTCTCTCCTGGAAACACAGAAAGCCACAGAACAACACAGTGGGACCCTCGCCCTTCCCTCGTGAAACCAAGAAACAGAAAACCAGCCAATTAACGGATACAGACAGACACCCTCTCCTCTCCTCCCGTCCTGAAGGAAAGCATAGTCAAAAACAATACAATCAGTTCTGCTGGTAGAGAACCATGGTTGCAACCCCAGGATAATGGGTTCGATTCCCGGGACCACCCAAACATAAAATGTATGCACACATGACTAGAATACGCTTTGGATAAAAGAGTCAAGCTAAATGTCATATATTATATACAGTATAATTATAAACCATAAACAAAAAACAACAACAGTCAACTAACAGTGAACATGTATATTTATCATCTGATTAAAATGATGCATTCATTTTATTCGGTCACAAAACATCAAAAATCAAAACTTGATGTTTTCACATTCTAAATATAATCACATAATCCAAGTAGAAACAGGCATCCCCCAGGGCAACAGATGTTTCAACAGGCATTCCCCAGGGCAACAGCTCTTTCAACAGGCATTCCCCAGGGCAACAGATATTTCAACAGGCATTCCCCAGGGCAACAGCTCTTTCAACAGGCATTCCACAGGGCAACAGATTTTTCAACAGGCATTCCACAGGGCAACAGCTCTTTCAACAGGCATTCCCCAGGGCAACAGCTCTTTCAACAGGCATTCCCCAGGGCAACAGATGTTTCAACAGGCATTCCCCAGGGCAACAGCTCTTTCAACAGGCATTCCCCAGGGCAACAGCTCTTTCAACAGGCATTCCCCAGGGCAACAGCTCTTTCAACAGGCATTCCCCAGGGCAACAGCTCTTTCAACAGGCATTCCCCAGGGCAACAGATATTTCAACAGGCATTCCACAGGGCAACAGCTCTTTCAACAGGCATTCCCCAGGGCAACAGATATTTCAACAGGCATTCCACAGGGCAACAGCTCTTTCAACAGGCATTCCCCAGGGCAACAGATTTTTCAACAGGCATTCCACAGGGCAACAGCTCTTTCAACAGGCATTCCCCAGGGCAACAGATATTTCAACAGGCATTCCCCAGGGCAACAGCTCTTTCAACAGGCATTCCACAGGGCAACAGATTTTTCAACAGGCATTCCCCAGGGCAACAACTCTTTCAACAGGCATTCCCCAGGGCAACAGCTCTTTCAACAGGCATTCCCCAGGGCAACAGATGTTTCAACAGGCATTCCCCAGGGCAACAGCTCTTTCAACAGGCATTCCACAGGGCAACAGATGTTTCAACAGGCATTCCCCAGGGCAACAGCTCTTTCAACAGGCATCCCCCAGGGCAACAGATGTTTCAACAGGCATTCCCCAGGGCAACAGCTCTTTCAACAGGCATTCCCCAGGGCAACAGATATTTCAACAGGCATTCCCCAGGGCAACAGATGTTTCAACAGGCATCCCCCAGGGCAACATATTTTTCAACAGGCATTCCCCAGGGCAACAGATTTTTCAACAGGCATTCCCCAGGGCAACAGCTCTTTCAACAGGCATTCCCCAGGGCAACAGATGTTTCAACAGGCATCCCCCAGGGCAACATATTTTTCAACAGGCATTCCCCAGGGCAACAGATTTTTCAACAGGCATTCCACAGGGCAACAGCTCTTTCAACAGGCATTCCCCAGGGCAACAGATGTTTCAACAGGCATTCCCCAGGGCAACAGCTCTTTCAACAGGCATTCCCCAGGGCAACAGATGTTTCAACAGGCATTCCACAGGGCAACAGATTTTTCAATCATTACTAATGACCTGCCAGCTCTGAGTAAAGCCAGTGTTTGTATGTATGCTGATGACTCAGTAATCAACACGTCAGCTACCACAGCAAGTAAAATCACTGAAATACTTAAAGAGTTCCAGTCAGTTTCAGAGTGGGTGGCAAGAAATAAGTTCATCCTAAATATTTCAAATACTAAAAACGTATTTGGGACAAATCTTTCACTAAACCCTAAACCTCAACAAAATCTTGTAAAGAATAATGTGGATATTGAGCAAGTTGAGGTGACTAACCTGCTTGGAGAAACCCTGGATTGTCATGGTCAAAACATGTTGATACAACAGTAGCTAAGATGGTGAGAAGTCTGTCCGTAATAAAGTGCTGCTCTGCCTTCTTAACAGCACTATCAACAAGGCAGGTCCTACAGGCCCTAGTTTCTACCTTCTTAACAACACTATCAACAAGGCAGGTCCTACAGGTCCTAGTTTCTACCTTCTTAACAGCACTATCAACAAGGCAGGTCCTACAGGCCCTAGTTTCTACCTTCTTAACAGCACTATCTACAAGGCAGGTCCTACAGGCCCTAGTTTCTACCTTCTTAACAGCACTATCAACAAGGCAGGTCCTACAGGCCCTAGTTTCTACCTTCTTAACAACACTATCAACAAGGCAGGTCCTACAGGCCCTAGTTTCTACCTTTTTAACAGCACTATCAACAAGGCAGGTCCTACAGGCCCTAGTTTCTACCTTTTTAACAACACTATCAACAAGGCAGGTCCTACAGGCCCTAGAGATTGACTTCATCACCATGTTAATTTATGAAAGGTATTGACATGTTGAATGCATCCAGCTGTCTGAACTACTGGCACACAGCTCAGACACCCATGCATACCATGCATACCCCTCAAGACATGTCAGTAGAGGTCTCTTCACAGTCCAGAACAGACTATGGAAGCCGTACAGTACTACATAGAGCCATGACTACATGGAACTCTATTCCACAGTACTACATAGAGCCATGACTACATGGAACTCTATTCCACAGTACTACATAGAGCCATGACCACATGGAACTCTATTCCACAGTACTACGTAGAGCCATGACCACATGGAACTCTATTCCACAGTACTACGTAGAGCCATGACCACATGGAACTCTATTCCACAGTACTACATAGAGCCATGACCACATGGAACTCTATTCCACAGTACTACATAGAGCCATGACTACATGGAACTCTATTCCACAGTACTACATAGAGCCCTGACTACATGGAACTCTATTCCACAGTACTACATAGAGCCATGACTACATGGAACTCTATTCCACAGTACTACATAGAGCCCTGACTACATGGAACTCTATTCCACAGTACTACATAGAGCCATGACCACATGGAACTCTATTCCACAGTACTACATAGAGCCATGACTACATGGAACTCTATTCCACAGTACTACATAGAGCCATGACTACATGGAACTCTATTCCACAGTACTACATAGAGCCATGACTACATGGAACTCTATTCCACAGTACTACATAGAGCCCTGACTACATGGAACTCTATTCCACAGTACTACATAGAGCCATGACTTCATGGAACTCTATTCCACAGTACTACATAGAGCCATGACTACATGGAACTCTATTCCACAGTACTACATAGAGCCCTGACTACATGGAACTCTATTCCACAGTACTACATAGAGTCATGACTACATGGAACTCTATTCCACAGTACTACATAGAGCCCTGACTACATGGAACTCTATTCCACAGTACTACATAGAGTCATGACTACATGGAACTCTATTCCACAGTAATACATAGAGCCATGACTACATGGAACTCTATTCCACAGTACTACGTAGAGCCATGACCACATGGAACTCTATTCCACAGTACTACGTAGAGCCATGACCACATGGAACTCTATTCCACAGTACTACATAGAGCCATGACCACATGGAACTCTATTCCACAGTACTACATAGAGCCATGACTACATGGAACTCTATTCCACAGTACTACGTAGAGCCATGACCACATGGAACTCTATTCCACAGTACTACGTAGAGCCATGACCACATGGAACTCTATTCCACAGTACTACATAGAGCCATGACCACATGGAACTCTATTCCACAGTACTACATAGAGCCATGACTACATGGAACTCTATTCCACAGTACTACATAGAGCCCTGACTACATGGAACTCTATTCCACAGTACTACATAGAGCCCTGACTACATGGAACTCTATTCCACAGTACTACATAGAGTCATGACTACATGGAACTCTATTCCACAGTACTACATAGAGCCCTGACTACATGGAACTCTATTCCACAGTACTACATAGAGTCATGACTACATGGAACTCTATTCCACAGTAATACATAGAGCCATGACTACATGGAACTCTATTCCACAGTACTACGTAGAGCCATGACCACATGGAACTCTATTCCACAGTACTACGTAGAGCCATGACCACATGGAACTCTATTCCACAGTACTACATAGAGCCATGACCACATGGAACTCTATTCCACAGTACTACATAGAGCCATGACTACATGGAACTCTATTCCACAGTACTACATAGAGCCCTGACTACATGGAACTCTATTCCACAGTACTACATAGAGCCATGACTACATGGAACTCTATTCCACAGTACTACATAGAGCCCTGACTACATGGAACTCTATTCCACAGTACTACATAGAGCCATGACCACATGGAACTCTATTCCACAGTACTACATAGAGCCGTGACTACATGGAACTCTATTCCACAGTACTACATAGAGCCATGACTACATGGAACTCTATTCCACAGTACTACATAGAGCCATGACTACATGGAACTCTATTCCACAGTACTACATAGAGCCCTGACTACATGGAACTCTATTCCACAGTACTACATAGAGCCATGACTTCATGGAACTCTATTCCACAGTACTACATAGAGCCATGACTACATGGAACTCTATTCCACAGTACTACATAGAGCCCTGACTACATGGAACTCTATTCCACAGTACTACATAGAGTCATGACTACATGGAACTCTATTCCACAGTACTACATAGAGCCCTGACTACATGGAACTCTATTCCACAGTACTACATAGAGTCATGACTACATGGAACTCTATTCCACAGTACTACATAGAGCCATGACTACATGGAACTCTATTCCACAGTACTACATAGAGCCATGACTACATGGGACTCTATTCCACAGTACTACATAGAGCCATGACTACATGGGACTCTATTCCACAGTACTACATAGAGCCATGACTACATGGAACTCTATTCCACAGTACTACATACAAGAGTCCCACACACTATACACCTTATGGAACAGGGTGAAGAGTCCCACACACTATACACCTTATGGAACAGGGTGAAGAGTCCCACACACTATACACCTTATGGAACAGGGTGAACTGTGAAGAGTCCCACACACTATACACCTTATGGAACAGGGTGAAGAGTCCCACACACTATACACCTTATGGAACAGGGTGAAGAGTCCCACACACTATACACCTTATGGAACAGGGTGAACTGTGAAGAGTCCCACACACTATACACCTTATGGAACAGGGTGAAGAGTCCCACACACTATACACCTTATGGAACAGGGTGAACTGTGAAGAGTCACACACACTATACACCTTATGGAACAGGGTGAAGAGTCCCACACACTATACACCTTATGGAACAGGGTGAAGAGTCCCACACACTATACACCTTATGGAACAGGGTGAAGAGTCCCACACACTATACACCTTATGGAACAGGGTGAAGAGTCCCACACACTATACACCTTATGGAACAGGGTGAACTGTGAAGAGTCCCACACACTATACACCTTATGGAACAGGGTGAAGAGTCCCACACACTATACACCTTATGGAACAGGGTGAAGAGTCCCACACACTATACACCTTATGGAACAGGGTGAAGAGTCCCACACACTATACACCTTATGGAACAGGGTGAAGAGTCACACACACTATACACCTTATGGAACAGGGTAAACTGTGAAGAGTCACACACACGGGTTCAAAGACACATAAAACACACACACTATACACACATAACATACACACACACTATACACACACACACATAACATACACACTATACACACACACTACACACACACACACACACACACACTATACACACACACATTATATACACACACATGACACACAGTATACACACACTTAACATACACACTATATCTATTGTGAAATCTGTTGGAAAATGTATTTTAATGTTTAAAAATTGTATTATAGTGTATATTACTGCCTTACTTTTTGCTGGGGACCAGGATCCAAAATAAACCCCAGGAAGAGTAGCTGCTGCCTTGGCAGGAACTAATGGGGATCCATAATAAACCCCAGGAAGAGTAGCTTCTGCCTTGGCAGGAACTAATGGGGATCCATAATAAACCCCAGGAAGAGTAGCTGCTGCCTTGACAGGAACTAATGGGGATCCATAATAAACCCCAGGAAGAGTAGCTGCTGCCTTGGCAGGAACTAATGGGGATCCATAATAAACCCCAGGAAGAGTAGCTTCTGCCTTGGCAGGAACTAATGGGGATCCATAATAAACCCCAGGAAGAGTAGCTGCTGCCTTGACAGGAACTAATGGGGATCCATAATAAACCCCAGGAAGAGTAGCTGCTGCCTTGGCAGGAACTAATGGGGATCCATAATAAACCCCAGGAAGAGTAGCTGCTGCCCTGGCAGGAACTAATGGGGATCCCTAATAAACCCCAGGAAGAGTAGCTGCTGCCTTCGCAGGAACTAATGGGGATCCATAAAAAAACCCAGGAAGAGTAGCTGCTGCCTTGGCAGGAACTAATGGGGATCCCTAATAAACCCCAGGAAGAGTAGCTGCTGCCCTGGCAGGAACTAATGGGGATCCCTAATAAACCCCAGGAAGAGTAGCTGCTACCTTCACAGGAACTAATGGGGATCCATAAAAAAACCCAGGAAGAGTAGCTGCTGCCTTGAAAGGGAACTAATGGGGATCCCTAATAAACCCCAGGAAGAGTAGCTGCTGCCTTGGCAGGAACTAATGGGGATCCCTAATAAACCCCAGGAAGAATAGCTGCTGCCTTGGCAGGAACTAATGGGGATCCATAATAAACCCCAGGAAGAGTAGCTGCTGCCTTGGCAGGAACTAATGGGGATCCATAATAAACCCCAGGAAGAGTAGCTGCTGCCTTGGCAGGAACTAATGGGGATCCCTAATAAACCCCAGGAAGAATAGCTGCTGCCTTGGCAGGAACTAATGGGGATCCATAATAAACCCCAGGAAGAGTACCTGCTGCCTTGGCAGGAACTAATGGGGATCCATAATAAACCCCAGGAAGAGTAGCTGCTGCCTTGGCAGGAACTAATGGGGATCCATAATAAACCCCAGGAAGAGTAGCTGCTGCCTTGGCAGGAACTAATGGGGATCCATAATAAACCCCAGGAAGAGTAGCTGCTGCCTTGACAGGAACTAATGGGGATCCTAATAAACCCCAGGAAGAGTAGCTGCTGCCTTTACAGGAACTAATGGGGATATATAATAAACCCCAGGAAGAGTAGCTGCTGCCTTGGCAGGAACTAATGGGGATCCATAATAAACCCCAGGAAGAGTAGCTGCTGCCTTGAAAGGGAACTAATGGGGATCCATAATAAACCCCAGGAAGAGTAGCTGCTGCCTTGGCAGGAACTAATGGGGATCCCTAATAAACCCCAGAAAGAGTAGCTGCTGCCTTGGCAGGAACTAATGGGGATCCATAATAAACCCCAGGAAGAGTAGCTGCTGCCTTGAAAGGGAACTAATGGGGATCCATAATAAACCCCAGGAAGAGTAGCTGCTACCTTGACAGGAACTAATGGGGATCCATAATAAACCCCAGGAAGAGAAGCTGCTGCCTTGGCAGGAACTAATGGGGATCCATAATAAACCCCAGGAAGAGTAGCTGCTGCCTTGGCAGGAACTAATGGGGATCCCTAATAAACCCCAGGAAGAATAGCTGCTGCCTTGGCAGGAACTAATGGGGATCCATAATAAACCCCAGGAAGAGTAGCTGCTGCCCTGGCAGGAACTAATGGGGATCCATAATAAACCCCAGGAAGAGTAGCTGGTGCCTTGACAGGAACTAATGGGGATACATAATAAACCCCAGGAAGAGTAGCTGCTGCCTTGACAGGAACTAATGGGGATCCATAATAAACCCCAGGAAGAGTAGCTGCTGCCTTGGCAGGAACTAATGGGGATCCATAATAAACCCCAGGAAGAGTAGCTGCTGCCTTGACAGGAACTAATGGGGATCCATAATAAACCCCAGGAAGAGTAGCTGCTGCCTTGACCAGAACTAATGGGGATCCATAATAAACCCCAGGAAGAGTAGCTGCTGCCTTGAAAGGGAACTAATGGGGATCCATAATAAACCCCAGGAAGAGTAGCTGCTGCCTTGGCAGGAACTAATGGGGATCCCTAATAAACCCCAGAAAGAGTAGCTGCTGCCTTGGCAGGAACTAATGGGGATCCATAATAAACCCCAGGAAGAGTAGCTGCTGCCTTGAAAGGGAACTAATGGGGATCCATAATAAACCCCAGGAAGAGTAGCTGCTGCCTTGACAGGAACTAATGGGGATCCATAATAAACCCCAGGAAGAGTAGCTGCTGCCTTGGCAGGAACTAATGGGGATCCATAATAAACCCCAGGAAGAGTAGCTGCTGCCTTGGCAGGAACTAATGGGGATCCGTAATAACCCCCAGAAGGGTAGCTGCTGCCTTGGCAGGAACTAATGGGGATCCATAATAAACCCCAGGAAGAGTAGCTGCTGCCCTGGCAGGAACTAATGGGGATACATAATAAACCCCAGGAAGAGTAGCTGCTGCCTTGGCAGGAACTAATGGGGATCCATAATAAACCCCAGGAAGAGTAGCTGCTGCCCTGGCAGGAACTAATGGGGATCCATAATAAACTCCAGGAAGAGTAGCTGCTGCCTTGGCAGGAACTAATGGGGATCCATAATAAACCCCAGGAAGAGGAGCTGCTGCTGACTAGCTGGGAGCCTTGTTTACAAATAGGTCTGTTTGACCTTAGAGACCTCAGGCCCTACAGCAGTAGCAGTGTCAGTGACTAACCTAAAACAGAATGCAGGTGCTTATGGGGTTTTAGGCTGGGTTCTGTACAGCACTTTGAGATATCAGCTGAAGTAGAAGGGCTTTATAAATACATTGGATTTGAAAGTACAACAGTCTGTCACTAGCCTATAACAGTACAACAGTCTGTCACTAACATACAACAGTATAACAGTACAACAGTCTGTCACTAACCTATAACAGTACAACAGTACAACAGTCTGTCACTAGCCTATAACAGTACCACAGTCTGTCACTAGCCTATAACAGTACAACAGTCTGTCACTAACCTATAACAGTACAACAGTCTGTCACTAGCCTATAACAGTACAACAGTCTGTCACTAGCCTATAACAGTACAACAGTCTGTCACTAGCCTATAACAGTCTGTCACTAGCCTATAACAGTACAACAGTCTGTCACTAACCTATAACAGTACAACAGTCTGTCACTAACCTATAACAGTACAACAGTCTGTCACTAACCTATAACAGTCTGTCACTAGCCTATAACAGTACAACAGTCTGTCACTAACCTATAACAGTACAACAGTCTGTCACTAACCTATAACAGTACAACAGTCTGTCACTAACCTATAACAGTACAACAGTCTGTCACTAGCCTATAACAGTACAACAGTCTGTCACTAACCTATAACAGTACAACAGTCTGTCACTAACCTATAACAGTACAACAGTCTGTCACTAACCTATAACAGTACCACAGTCTGTCACTAACCTATAACAGTACAACAGTCTGTCACTAGCCTATAACAGTACAACAGTCTGTCACTAGCCTATAACAGTACAACAGTCTGTCACTAACCTATAACAGTACCACAGTATGCCATTAACCTAGCTACTACCTCCAGGGCACATACTTTACTGAATGTGCAATCTGTTTACTAGGCTTACATGCCACCTGGCCACAGCATATTCCTTCCTCCAACTTCTTTTCTTTGCCAGTTTCTTTCTCTTGCAATTTTAAGTAAATATTTCTCTCTTTCTCTCGCTTGCTCTCTAAATGAAAAGGCCCTGAAGGCATATCTTTAAACAGCTAGGCCCAGAGCCATACTAACCCTGTAGAGTCTGGCAGTAAACAGAGCCCTACTAACCCTGTAGAGTCTGAGAGGTAAACAGAGCCCTACTAAACTAGAGTCTGAGAGGTAAACAGAGCCCTACTAACCCTGTAGAGTCTGAGAGGTAAACAGAGCCCTACTAACCCTGTAGAGTCTGAGAGGTAAACAGGGCCCTACTAACCCTGTAGAGTCTGAGAGGTAAACAGAGCCCTACTAACCCTGTAGAGTCTGAGAGGTAAACAGAGCCCTACTAACCCTGTAGAGTCTGAGAGGTAAACAGAGCCCTACTAACCCTGTAGAGTCTGAGAGGTAAACAGGGCCCTACTAACCCTGTAGAGTCTGAGAGGTAAACAGGGCCCTACTAACCCTGTAGAGTCAGAGGTAAACAGAGCCCTACTAACCCTGTAGAGTCTGGCAGTAAACAGAGCCCTACTAACCCTGTAGAGTCTGGCAGTAAACAGAGCCCTACTAACCCTGTAGAGTCTGGCAGTAAACAGAGCCCTACTAACCCTGTAGAGTCTGGCAGTAAACAGAGCCCTACTAACCCTGTAGAGTCTGAGAGGTAAACAGAGCTCTACTAACCCTGTAGAGTCTGAGAGGTAAACAGAGCCCTACTAACCCTGTAGAGTCTGGCAGTAAACAGAGCCCTACTAACCCTGTAGAGTCTGGCAGTAAACAGAGCCCTACTAACCCTGTAGAGTCTGAGAGGTAAACAGAGCCCTACTAACCCTGTAGAGTCTGAGAGGTAAACAGAGCCCTACTAACCCTGTAGAGTCTGAGAGGTAAACAGAGCCATACTAACCCTGTAGAGTCTGGCAGTAAACAGAGCCCTACTAACCCTGTAGAGTCTGAGAGGTAAACAGAGCCCTACTAACCCTGTAGAGTCTGGCAGTAAACAGAGCCCTACTAACCCTGTAGAGTCTGAGAGGTAAACAGAGCCCTACTAACCCTGTAGAGTCTGAGAGGTAAACAGAGCCCTACTAACCCTGTAGAGTCTGAGAGGTAAAAAGAGCCTTACTAACCCTGTAGAGTCTGAGAGTTAAACAGAGCCATACTAAACTAGAGTCAGAGGTAAACAGAGCCCTGCTAACCCTGTAGAGTCTGAGAGTTAAACAGAGCCCTACTAACCCTGTAGAGTCTGAGAGTTAAACAGAGCCATACTAAGCCTGTAGAGTCTGAGAGGTAAACAGAGCCCTACTAACCCTGTAGAGTCTGAGAGGTAAACAGGGCCCTACTAACCCTGTAGAGTCTGAGAGGTAAACAGAGCCCTACTAACCCTGTAGAGTCTGAGAGGTAAACAGAGCCCTACTAACCCTGTAGAGTCTGAGAGGTAAACAGAGCCCTACTAACCCTGTAGAGTCTGAGAGGTAAACAGAGCCTTACTAACCCTGTAGAGTCAGAGGTAAACAGAGCCCTACTAACCCTGTAGAGTCTGAGAGGTAAACAGAGCCCTACTAACCCTGTAGAGTCTGAGAGGTAAACAGAGCCCTACTAACCCTGTAGAGTCTGAGAGGTAAACAGAGCCCTACTAACCCTGTAGAGTCTGAGAGGTAAACAGAGCCCTACTAACCCTGTAGAGTCTGAGAGGTAAACAGAGCCCTACTAACCCTGTAGAGTCTGAGAGGTAAACAGAGCCCTACTAACCCTGTAGAGTCTGAGAGGTAAACAGAGCCTTACTAACCCTGTAGAGTCTGAGAGGTAAACAGAGCCATACTAACCCTGTAGAGTCTGAGAGGTAAACAGAGCCCTACTAACCCTGTAGAGTCTGAGAGGTAAACAGAGCCCTACTAACCCTGTAGAGTCTGAGAGGTAAACAGAGCCCTACTAACCCCGTAGAGTCTGAGAGGTAAACAGAGCCCTACTAACCCTGTAGAGTCTGGCAGTAAACAGAGCCCTACTAACCCTGTAGAGTCTGAGAGGTAAACAGAGCCCTACTAACCCTGTAGAGTCTGAGAGGTAAACAGAGCCCTACTAACCCTGTAGAGTCTGAGAGGTAAACAGAGCCCTACTAACCCTGTAGAGTCTGAGAGGTAAACAGAGCCCTACTAACGCTGTAGAGTCTGAGAGGTAAACAGAGCCCTACTAACCCTGTAGAGTCTGAGAGGTAAACAGAGCCCTACTAACCCTGTAGAGTCTGAGAGGTAAACAGAGCCCTACTAACCCTGTAGAGTCTGAGAGGTAAACAGAGCCCTACTAACCCTGTAGAGTCTGAGAGGTAAACAGAGCCCTACTAACCCTGTAGAGTCTGAGAGGTAAACAGAGCCCTACTAACCCTGTAGAGTCTGAGAGGTAAACAGAGCCCTACTAACCCTGTAGAGTCTGAGAGGTAAACAGAGCCCTACTAACCCTGTAGAGTCTGAGAGGTAAACAGAGCCCTACTAACCCTGTAGAGTCTGAGAGGTAAACAGAGCCCTACTAACCCTGTAGAGTCTGGCAGTAAACAGAGCCCTACTAACCCTGTAGAGTCTGAGAGGTAAACAGAGCCTTACTAACCCTGTAGAGTCTGAGAGGTAAACAGAGCCTTACTAACCCTGTAGAGTCTGAGAGGTAAACAGAGCTCTACTAACCCTGTAGAGTCTGAGAGGTAAACAGAGCCCTACTAACCCTGTAGAGTCTGGCAGTAAACAGAGCCCTACTAACCCTGTAGAGTCTGAGAGGTAAACAGAGCCTTACTAACCCTGTAGAGTCTGAGAGGTAAACAGAGCCATACTAACCCTGTAGAGTCTGAGAGGTAAACAGAGCCCTACTAACCCTGTAGAGTCTGAGAGGTAAACAGAGCCCTACTAACCCTGTAGAGTCTGAGAGGTAAACAGAGCCCTACTAACCCTGTAGAGTCTGGCAGTAAACAGAGCCCTACTAACCCTGTAGAGTCTGAGAGGTAAACAGAGCCTTACCAAAGGCACCCTATTCCCTACATAGAGCACAAAGAGCCTCATTCTTTAAAATGACATGATGTTGTACCAAATGGTGGCCTAATACCTTCACAGTACCAAATGGTGGCCTATTACCTTCCCATCCTCCCCCTCTGGTCCCCCTCACCCCCCTCTCCCCCGCCGGTCCTCCTCTCCCCCCCTTGTCCTCCTCTCCCCCTCTGGTCCTCCTCTCCCCCCTCTGGTCCTCCTCTCCCCCTCTGGTCCTCCTCTCCCCCTCTGGTCCTCCTCTCCCCTCTGGTCCTCCTCTCCCCCCTCTGGTCCTCCTCTCCCCCTCTGGTCCTCCTCTCCCCCTCTCCCCTTCTGGTCCTTTCCATAAACTCATCTTCAAAACACTCTCTTGCAACCCGCCTCACCAATTTATAGTCATAAAAAAAAAGTATTATTTACCTCAAATCTGTAATCCTCCAAGAAGCTAGCCAGAAGCTAGCCAGAAGCTAATCAGAAGCTAGTTAGCTTCTTTACTGGCTAATAGTTAGTATTCAGCTAACCACGGTTTGTGGTTATCAGCTATCCTTTAGCTCGAAAATCTATCGGCAGTTTTGTACGGCGCAGCATACCGGACCAATTTTTCTCTCCATGTCCCTGGATTTCTACCGCTAACTCTGGACATTCATACCTGGATCTCACAGCTAGCTAGCTGCTATCCGTGTGACTATCGTCTTTCATCGATTCCGGAGCAAACATCAATTATTCCGGAGCTAGCCAGCTGAAGAGTTCCATCAATCACTCCTGGGCTGCAATCACCTATCCGGACCCGTTTTACTGCCTACGCGGAGCCCCACCGGGCCTTCACGGCTGGACTGCCGACGTTATCTACCCGAAGGAGTTATCTGGCTGGTTCCTCCATTGCGACGTTGCCTGGGCGCCCATCTGCGGCCTGCTAGCCATTAGCTGTCTTATCGGCTGCTATCTGAATAGACAATCGGACAATTTATTTATTTATTTTTATTGTTATATATTTTTTTCTTCTTCTTGGGCCTCTAGCTATATCTATTGTTTTTATTTTTGTTGTGTGATTTGGATTAATCCCCTCTACCACACGGAACCCCACTAATCTACTGACGGAGCGCAAGAGGTGGCTAATAACAGACCTCCATCCTATGCTAGCTTGCTATCGATGGCCTGGCTGGCTGTCTGGATCGCCGTGACCCCCAACCAACCTCTCCACTCTGGACCCTTTTGATCACTCGACTAATCATGCCTCTCCTTAATGTAAATATGCCTTGCCCATTGCTGTTCTGGTTAGTGTTTATTGGCTTATTTCACTGTAGAGCCTCTAGTCCTGCTCACCATACCTTATCCAACCTATTAGTTCCACCACCCAAACATGCAATGACATCTCCTGGTTTCAATTATGTTTCTAGAGACAATATCTCTCTCTTCATCACTCAATACCTAGGTTTACCTACACTGTATTCACATCCTACCATACCTTTGTCTGTACATTATACTTTGATGCTATTTTATCGCCCCCAGAAACCTCCTATTACTCTCTGTTCCAGACGTTCTAGACGACCAATTCTTATTGCTTTCAGCCGCACCCTTATTCTACTCCTCCTCTGTTCCTCTGGCGATGTAGAGGTGAATCCAGGCCCTACAGTGCCTTGCTCCACTCCTATTCCCCAGGCGCTCTCTTTTGACGACTTCTGTAACCGTAATAGCCTTGGTTTCATGCATGTTAACATTAGAAGCCTCCTCCCTAAGTGTGTTCTATTCACTGCTTTAGCACACTCTGCCAACCCGGATGTTCTAGCTGTGTCTGAATCCTGGTTTAGGAAGACCACCAAAAATTCAGAAATTTTAATCCCAAACTACAACATTTTCAGACAAGATAGAACTGCCAAAGGGGGCGGTGTTGCAATCTACTGCAAAGATAGCCTGCAGAGTTCTGTCCTACTATCCAGGTCTGTACCCAAACAATTTGAACTTCTACTTTTAAAAATCCACCTCTCTAAAAACAAGTCTCTCACCGTTGCCGCCTGCTATAGACCACCCTCTGCCCCCAGCTGTGCTCTGGACACCATATGTGAACTGATTGCCCCCCATCTATCTTCAGAGCTCGTGCTGCTAGGCGACCTAAACTGGAACATGCTTAACACCCCAGCCATCCTACAATCTAAACTTGATGCCCTCAATCTCACACAAATTATCAATGAACCTACCAGGTACCTCCCCAAAGCCTTAAACACAGGCACCCTCATAGATATCATCCTAACCAACTTGCCCTCTAAATACACCTCTGCTGTCTTCAACCAAGATCTCAGCGATCACTGCCTCATTGCCTGCATCCGTAATGGGTCAGCGGTCAAACGACCTCCACTCATCACTGTCAAACGCTCCCTGAAACATTTCAGCGAGCAGGCCTTTCTAATCGACCTGGCCGGGGTATCCTGGAAGGATATTGATCTCATCCCGTCAGTAGAGGATGCCTGGATATTTTTTTTTAAATGCCTTCCTAACCATCTTAAATAAACATGCCCCATTCAAGAAGTTTAGAACCAGGAACAGATATAGCCCTTGGTTCTCCCCAGACCTGACTGCCCTAAACCAACACAAAAACATCCTATGGCGTTCTGCATTAGCATCGAACAGCCCCCGTGATATGCAGCTGTTCAGGGAAGCTAGAAACCATTATACACAGGCAGTTAGAACAGCCAAGGCTAGCCTTTTCAAGCAGAAATTTGCTTCCTACAACACTAACTCTGGGACACTGTAAAGTCCATGGAGAATAAGAACACCTCCTCCCAGCTGCCCACTGCACTGAAGATAGGAAACACTGTCACCACTGATAAATACACTATAATGTCCATGGAGAATAAGAACACCTCCTCCCAGCTGCCCACTGCACTGAAGATAGGAAACACCGTCACCACTGATAAATCCACCATAATTGAGAATTTCAATAAGCACTTTTCTACGGCTGGCCATGCTTTCCACCTGGCTACTCCTACCCCGGTCAACAGCACTGCACCTCGCCCAAGCCTTCCCCATTTCTCCTTCTCCCAAATCCGTTCAGCTGATGTTCTGAAAGAGCTGCAAAATCTGGACCCCTACAAATCAGCCGGGCTAGACAATCTGGACCCTTTCTTTCTAAAATTATCTGCAGAAATTGTTGCCACCCCTATTACTAGCCTGTTCAACCTCTCTTTCGTGTCATCTGAGATTCCCAAAGATTGGAAAACAGCTGCGGTCATCCCCCTCTTCAAAGGGGGGGGACACTCTTGACCCAAACTGCTACAGACCTATATCTATCCTACCATGCCTTTCTAAGGTCTTCGAAAGCCAAGTCAACAAACAGATTACCGACCATTTCGAATCTCACTATACCTTCTCTGCTATGCAATCTGGTTTCAGAGCTGGTCATGGATGCACCTCAGCCACGCTCAAGGTCCTAAACGATATCTTAACCGCCATCGATAAGAAACATTACTGTGCAGCCGTATTCATTGATCTGGCCAAGGCTTTCGACTCTGTCAATCACCACATCCTCATCGGCAGACTCAACAGCCTTGGTTTCTCAAATGATTGCCTCGCCTGGTTCACCAACTACTTCTCTGATAGAGTTCAGTGTGTCAAATCGGAGGGTCTGCTGTCTGGACCTCTGGCAGTCTCTATGGGGATGCCACAGAGTTCAATTCTTGGACCGACTCTCTTCTCTGTAAACATCAATGAGGTCGCTCTTGTCGCTGGTGAGTCTCTGATCCACCTCTACGCAGACGACACCATTCTGTATACTTCTGGCCCTTCTTTGGACACTGTGTTAACAACCCTCCAGGCAAGCTTCAATGTCATACAACTCTCCTTCCGTGGCCTCCAATTGCTCTTAAATACAAGTAAAACTAAATGCATGCTCTTCAACCGATCGCTACCTGCACCTGCCCGCCTGTCCAACATCACTACTCTGGACGGCTCTGACTTAGAATACGTGGACAACTACAAATACTTAGGTGTCTGGTTAGACTGTAAACTCTCATTCTAGACCCATATCAAACATCTCCAATCCAAAGTTAAATCTAGAATTGGCTTCCTATTTCGCAACAAAGCATCCTTCACTCATGCTGCCAAATATACCCTTGTCAAACTGACCATCCTACCAATCCTCGACTTTGGCGATGTCATTTACAAAATAGCCTCCAATACCATACTCAAAAAATTGGATGCAGTCTATCACAGTGCAATCCGTTTTGTCACCAAAGCCCCATATACTACCCACCATTGCGACCTGTACGCTCTCGTTGGCTGGCCCTCGCTTCATACTCGTCGCCAAACCCACTGGCTCCATGTCATCTACAAGACCCTGCTAGGTAAAGTCCCCCCTTATCTCAGCTCGCTGTTCACCATAGCATCTCCCACCTGTAGCACACTCTTCAGCAGGTATATCTCTCTAGTCACCCCCAAAACCAATTCTTTCTTTGGCCGCCTCTCCTTCCAGTTCTCTGCTGCCAATGACTGGAACGAACTACAAACATCTCTGAAACTGGAAACACTTATCTCCCTCACTAGCTTTAAGCACCAACTGTCAGAGCAGCTCACAGATTACTGCACCTGTACATAGCCCACCTATAATTTAGCCCAAACAACTACCTCTTTCCCTACTGTATTTAATTTATTTATTTTGCTCCTTTGCACCCCATTATTTTTATTTCTACTTTGCACATTCTTCCATTGCAAATCTACCATTCCAGTGTTTTACTTGCTATATTGTATTTACTTTGCCACCATGGCCTTTTTTTGCCTTTACCTCCCTTATCTCACCTCATTTGCTCACATCGTATATAGACTTGTTTATACTGTATTATTGACTGTATGTTTGTTTTACTCCATGTGTAACTCTGTGTCGTTGTATGTGTCGAACTGCTTTGCTTTATCTTGGCCAGGTCGCAATTGTAAATGAGAACTTGTTCTCAACTTGCCGACCTGGTTAAATAAAGGTGAAATAAAATAAATAAAAAATTAACTCACTGACATTCCCTACCTTACTCTCTTGGACAGCCCTGTGCATTTTCCTTCTGATTTCTCAGAAAAACTGCTCGCTCAGGTAACAGTAAACGATTGGTTTCCCTATTACTCACTACATGAACTGTTGAGGCTCAGGGATGACTGGATGTTAGTGCACTTTATACATCTCAGGTGAGTCACAAACAGTAGCTCTTTGTTTTCCAGTGAATTGAGTGATGCATTCTGCCTGGTGAAAACAAATGTAATCTTTATTTGCCCAGGGAAGTCCCTTGGCATAAATTATGTATTTAAAAAAAATGTCTTTTCATGAGGGAGACCTGATGACAGCTAGTTACATAGTCAAACACATAACGAGGCACATATAGGTCTCTCTCGTGTAAATTATAGTGTATTTTGTAGTGGAAATTGCATGAGCAAATAGACAAATCCCTCTGAGGTAGAGTTCAGGGTGTGGCTATTTGGGATCTCAGCAGAGCTCACACACACGGACGTTCAAATCTAACTCCCCTTTCCATAGCCGCGGGAAGAAGGGGTGCTGGAAAAGCTGAAGCAACCATGGTGTTCAGATGGTAAAACTGGGAGAATGTGTCGTTGCAGTAAAAAAATATATATATATATATATAATAATAATAATGATAATAATATGTATATATACATATACACACACACTACATGACCAAAAATATGTGGACACCTGATCGTCCAACAACTCATTCCAAAAACATGGTCATTAATATGGAGCTGACCCCCCCCCGCCCCCGCCTCCACTGTTCTGGGAAGGCTTCTATTAGATGCAGTAACATTGCTGCAGTGACTTGCTTCCAATTCAGCCACAAGAGCATTAGTGAGGTCTGTGCAACTTACAGTGTGTGTTTACTGTGAACACTGAGGCTGTATCCACGTTTAGTTACAGTTTTACTGTGAACACTGAGGCTGTAGCCGCTTTAAGTTACAGTTTTTCTGTGAACACTGAGGCTGCACCTGCTTTAAGTTACAGTTTTACTGTGAACACTGAGGCTGCACCTGCTTTAAGTTACAGTTTTACTGTGAACACTGAGGCTGTATCCACGTTTAGTTACAGTTTTTCTGTGAACACTGAGGCTGTAGCCGCTTTAAGTTACAGGTTTACTGTGAACACTGAGGCTGCACCTGCTTTAAGTTACAGTTTTACTGTGAACACTGAGGCTGTACCTGCTTTAAGTTAGTTTTACTGTGAACACTGAGGCTGTACCAGCTTTAAGTTACAGTTTTACTGTGAACACTGAGGCTGTACCTGCTTTAAGTTACAGTTTTACTGTGAACACTGAGGCTGTACCTGCTTTAAGTTACAGTTTTTCTGTGAACACTGAGGCTGTACCTGCTTTAAGGTACAGTTTTACTGTGAACACTGAGGCTGTACCTGCTTTAAGTTAGTTTTACTGTGAACACTGAGGCCGTACCTGCTTTAAGTTACAGTTTTACTGTGAACACTGAGGCTGTACCTGCTTTAAGTTAGTTTTACTGTGAACACTGAGGCTGTACCAGCTTTAAGTTACAGTTTTACTGTGAACACTGAGGCTGTACCTGCTTTAAGTTACAGTTTTACTGTGAACACTGAGGTTGTACCTGCTTTAAGTTACAGTTTTACTGTGAACATTGAGGCTGTACCTGCTTTAAGTTACAGTTTTACTGTGAACACTGAGGCTGCACCTGCTTTAAGGTACAGTTTTACTGTGAACACTGAGGCTGCACCTGCTTTAAGTTACAGTTTTACTGTGAACACTGAGGCTGCACCTGCTTTAAGTTACAGTTTTACTGTGAACACTGAGGCTGTACCTGCTTTAAGTTACAGTTTTACTGTGAACACTGAGGCTGTACCTGCTTTAAGTTACAGTTTTACTGTGAACACTGAGGCTGTACCTGCTTTAAGTTAGTTTTACTGTGAACACTGAGGCTGTACCTGCTTTAAGTTACAGTTTTACTGTGAACACTGAGGCTGGACCTGCTTTAAGTTAGTTTTAACAGTGGTCAAGTAGGCTACTGTGGCTGTTTGATCATAATGTAGGGCCTACCATCAGAAACAATGGAGAAAATGCATCCCATAATATTTTAACATGGAAATAGCTGTTCTGTCATTCAGCCTTCAGTAGCAGCCAATGTGTGGTGTTCAATGTAGGGCAACATTCCATGAGACTTTTGAAAAAAACATGCAGGGCTTCACATGAACCTGTTTATCCACTTGTCCTTCAGACTAGGAAGTGACTGACAATGTTGTTGTGTTTGAAAGAGAAACCACTTTACAAAATAAAATGCATTATTATTCCCATACCATTACTGGAGAATCAGACTAATCATGCTACTCTCATTGGCTAATTCAAGCCTGTCTCAAAATACAACACTGCCCCTTTAAGACAACAAAAAAAGCCCTTTTCTTGACTGGCTTTTCAAAGACGGCTAGAAATGTGCTCTTGTTTTAAACAACCACTTCCCCATTGCTAACTACAAATGATCCATAACTGGGCTAATAACCCACTAACTAGCAACGGATAAGAACAAACGAGCACACATGGCTACATGTAGCTCTCACTTTGATCTCAAAACAAGCACAACTACTCTTGAACACTCATGCTGTAAACACAGTCCAGTTTCCAATGAATGACACAGAGCCATATAAGGCAATAGTCTATTTGCATATAGACCTACTGAAGCTGTGATTGGTAATGCCACAGTCTGTGTAAAGTGTGGGCTGAGTAATGCTCAATAGAATCCTACGCCGATGAGTTCTTCCTACAAGAAAATCTCTTGCATAGTTCAATTTGTTTCGGTACGTTGCATTGAAAGTGGCTAATATTGCGTTGATTTGATCATAATTGCCACAGTAAAAGGGAGACGACGATAGTGTTAACTAAAGAGATGAAAACTCTAGAAAATTGAGTGAAGTTCAATCTGGTACTTCTCTCAATGAGCTCATATTTCTTCTGCACTCTGCTTCCCTGGGAGCTGTACCCACAGTCCCCGGGAGCTGTACCTGCAGTCCCTGGGCTACTGTGCGCCCGCACACGCGGGCAACTTAGAGTGAACATTGGCCAGGGCTCTGTGCAGGCCAGTCAAGTTCTTTCACACCGATCTCGACAAACCATTTCTGCATGGACCTTGCTTTGTGTATGAAACACAGCAGGTAGCCCATTGAGGCCTTGCTTTGTGTATGAAACACAGCAGGTAGCCCATTGAGGCCTTGCTTTGTGTATGAAACACAGCAGGTAGCCCATTGAGGCCTTGCTTTGTGTATGAAACACAGCAGGTAGCCCATTGAGGCCTTGCTTTGTGTATGAAACACAGCAGGTATCCCATTGAGGCCTTTGTCCATTGCTGTAATGTCCATACATTTTCCCTCCTCTTATCAATAAAGTTCTCAATAAATTATTGGGTTATTAAATGAAGATACGATAAAAACTGGAGTTCTCTGGGGACAAATCTACAGTTATAAAAAGTGTCCAAGTAGGCTTCTGTGGCTATTTGATCATAACATAGGCCTACCAGAGTGGCCTACCAGAGTGGCCTACCAGAGTGGCCTACCAGAGTGGCCTACCAGAGTGGCCTACCAGAGTGGCCTACCAGAGTGGCCTACCATCAAAAATAATGGATAAAATGCAAAGCATAACATTTTAACAGTGGTGGAAAAAAAATATCCAATTGTCATACTTGAGTGAAAGTAAAGATACCTTAATAGAAAATGACTCCAGTGAAAGTCACCCAGTAAAATACTACTTGAGTGAAAGTCTAAAAGTATTGCATTTTAAATATACTTGTAATTCCTAAAATATACTGAAGTATCAAAAGTAAAAGTATAAATAATTTCAAATTCCTTACAAAGCAGACGGCACAATTGTCTTTAAAAAAATAAAATAAATGACGAATAGCTAGGGGCAAACTTCAACACTTAGACATCATTTACAAATGAAGCATTTGTGTTTTAGTGAGTCCTCCAGATCAGAGGCAGTAGGGATGACCAGGGATGTTCTCTGTTTAGTGAGTCCTCCAGATCAGAAGCAGTAGGGATAACCAGGGATGTTCTCTGTTTAGTGAGTCCTCCAGATCAGAGGCAGTAGGGATGACCAGGGATGTTGTCTGTTTAGTGAGTCCTCCAGATCAGAGGCAGTAGGGATGACCAGGGTTGTTGTCTGTTTAGTGAGTCCTCCAGATCAGAGGCAGTAGGGATGACCAGGGTTGTTCTCTGTTTAGTGAGTCCTCCAGATCAGAGGCAGTAGGGATGACCAGGGATGTTCTCTGTTTAGTGAGTCCTCCAGATCAGAGGCAGTAGGGATGACCAGGGATGTTCTCTGTTTAGTGAGTCCTCCAGATCAGAGGCAGTATACTTCCTGGTGTATGTCCACTGCTGGTGTACTTCCTGGTGTATGTCCACTGCTGTTATACTTCCTGGTGTATGTCCACTGCTGTTATACTTCCTGGTGTATGTCCACTGCAGGTATACTTCCTGGTGTATGTCCACTGCAGTTATACTTCCTGGTGTATGTCCACTGCTGTTATACTTCCTGGTGTATGTCCACTGCTGTTATACTTCCTGGTGTATGTCCACTGCTGTTATACTTCCTGGTGTATGTCCACTGCTGTTATACTTCCTGGTGTATGTCCACTGCTGTTATACTTCCTGGTGTATGTCCACTGCTGTTATACTTCCTGGTGTATGTCCACTGCTGTTATACTTCCTGGTGTATGTCCACTGCAGGTATACTTCCTGGTGTATGTCCACTGCAGTTATACTTCCTGGTGTATGTCCACTGCTGTTATACTTCCTGGTGTATGTCCACTGCTGTTATACTTCCTGGTGTATGTCCACTGCTGTTATACTTCCTGGTGTATGTCCACTGCTGTTATACTTCCTGGTGTATGTCCACTGCTGTTATACTTCCTGGTGTATGTCCACTGCTGTTATACTTCCTGGTGTATGTCCACTTCCTTCCTGGTGTATGTCCACTGCTGTTATACTTCCTGCTGTTATACTTCCTGGTGTATGTCCACTGCTGGTATACTTCCTGGTGTATGTCCACTGCTGGTATACTTCCTGGTGTATGTCCACTGCTGGTATACTTCCTGGTGTATGTCCACTGCTGTTATACTTCCTGGTGTATGTCCACTGCTGTTATACTTCCTGGTGTATGTCCACTGCTGTTATACTTCCTGGTGTATGTCCACTGCTGGTATACTTCCTGGTGTATGTCCACTGCTGATATACTTCCTGCTGTTATACTTCCTGGTGTATGTCCACTGCTGGTATACTTCCTGGTGTATGACCACTGCTGTTATATTTCCTGGTGTATGTCCACTGCTGGTATACTTCCTGGTGTATGTCCACTGCTGTTATACTTCCTGCTGTTATACTTCCTGGTGTATGTCCACTGCTGGTATACTTCCTGGTGTATGTCCACTGCTGGTATACTTCCTGGTGTATGTCCACTGCTGGTATACTTCCTGGTGTATGTCCACTACTGGTATACTTCCTGGTGTATGTCCACTGCTGGTATACTTCCTGGTGTATGTCCACTACTGGTATACTTCCTATTTTGGTGAATGTAGTATGACATCCGGGAAATGTTGGCCAACTAAATACTGTACACTACCGTTCAAAACTTTGGGGTCACTTAGAAATGTTCTTGTTTTTGAAAGAGACATTTTTTTGTCCATTCCATGAAATGAGTTGTAAAAATGAATAGAAAATATAGACATTGACAAGGTTATAAATTAATTATTTTTAATTGAAATAATAATTGTGTCCTTCAAACTTTGCTTTCGTCAAAGTTTGAAGGACATTTGCAGCAATTACAGCCTTGCAGACCTTTGGCATTCTAGTTGTCAGTTTGTTGAGGTAATCTGGAGAGATTTCACCCCATGCTTCCTGAAGCACCTCCCACCAGTTGGATTGGCTTGATGGGCACTTCTTACGTACCATACGGTCAAGCTGCTCCCACAACAGCTCAATAGGGTTGAGATCTGGTGACTGTACTGGCCACTCCATTATAGACAGAATACCAGCTGACTGTTTTTCCCTAAATAGTTAGTGCATAGTTTGGAGCTGTGCTTTGGCTCATTGTCCTGTTGTAGGAGGAAATTGGCTCCAATTAAGCGCCATCCACAGGGTATGGCATGGCGTTGCAAAATGGAGTGATAGCCTTTCTTCTTCAAGATCCCTTTGACACTGTAGAAATCTCCCACTTTACCTCCACCAAAGCACCCCCAGACCATCACATTGCCTCCACCAAAACACCCCCAGACCATCACATTGCCTCCACCAAAGCACCCCCAGACCATCACAGACCATCACATTGCCTCCACCAAAACACCCCCAGACCATCACATTGCCTCCACCAAAGCACCCCCAGACCATCACATTGCCTCCACCAAAACACCCCCAGACCATCACATTGCCTCCACCAAAGCACCCCCAGACCATCACAGACCATCACATTGCCTCCACCAAAGCACCCCATTGCCTCCACCATCCTTTCATTTTTTCTGGGTCTCATGAATGTTCTTTGGGATCCGAACACCTCAAACTCAAAGATTAGTCTGTCCATAACACTTTTTTCCAATCTTCCTCTGTCCAGTGTCTGTGTTCTTTTGCCCATCTTAATCTTTTATTTTTATTGGCCAGTCTGAGATATGGCTTTTTCTTTGCAACTCTGCCTAGAAGGCCAGCATCCCGGAGTCGCCTCTTCACTGTTGACGTTGTGTTTTGCGGGTACTATTTCATGAAGCTGCCAGTTGAGGACTGGTGAGGCATCTGTTTCTCAAGCTAGACACACTAATAAACTTGTCCTCTTGCTCAGTAGAGCACACACTCCTCCTTCTATTCTGGTTTGAGCCAGTTTGCGCTGTTCACACACACACACACACACACGCTCCTGAACTCTG